>NW_024381534.1:0-20355 GCF_016835505.1 Polypterus senegalus
TGATGGGACAGCAGCCTTATTGTGCTGATTGACACATTAACAAAACAAAAGACCCTAATGAAGAGGTGTGAATGAATTTAAGGTGGCCCGGGATTACAAGTTTTTTCGTAGGATTTCTAGTGTTAATTCTATTTATTGTCACAGAACCAAAAGTAGGAAACAGCTCTGGACAGAGTGCCAGTTCATCATAGGGCTCAGTCTCACACAGACACATTCACAAAGGATCACTTTGGAATCACCAATCAATCTATCCTTTACTTCTTTACGTATATGAGAGAAAACCAGAGTACCTGGAGTAAAACTCACACAGGCATGGGAAAAATGTGCAGACCTTAATGCAGACATAACAGAGCATTTGTTTCAGTTTCAGGAAACTAGAGCCCTCTGCATTTTTGGTTGGATGTGTGTGTGCATGTGTTTGTGTGTGTTGGGTTTCATTTATAAATATGTTGCCTAATTTTTTTTTTCATTTCATTGTTTATCAGAGTGGAGGTGAAATTAGGCCAATGGCATGTAACAGGGCTCAAACAGCAGGGTGTCATTCCATCAATCATCTCCTCTGTTGGAGATACTACATCATCTTTGCTTAGTGTTGCGTTTGAAACCAACCCAGAAAACAGCACTGCTGACCAGTTATTGCTCGTCAGGTCACAGCCTGTTGAAATCATCTATGATGCAGTAAGTCAGTTGTCATTTGTATTGTTGTTTTGTTTTTAAACAGTCCATGTTTCTGTAAGTAAAATTACAAAAATAGATGTATAGCTTATAGTAGGGGTAGGCAATGTTGATCCTGGAGGGCTGCAGGTTTTTCTTCCAACAAATGAGAATGTCGGTTATTGCTGACAAAGCATTTATTGCTCAAGGTCTGAGACTGTACCTTGGACCTTGGATTGGTTTCTAATTAATCAATTGGGTTGCATTTAAAACCTGCAGCCACTGTGGCCCTCCAGGACTGATATTGTTGGCCGGATTATAGTATTAAGGTTAGAATACTATGTATTCTGTTAAATTCTCAACTGTGTTTTTATCGAGTAAATTGATTTATCTTCTTTATGTCATTCTATTCATACTTAAACATATGAGAGTGTAAATGGTTTTATGAGAATAAGAGTCAGCCCAAAACAGCAATTTCCATTCAAGAAAACTTTACAAATTCTGTCAGCTGAAAATTTAAAGGAACATAAAGTATCTACTAAACTATTTCAAAACTTATTTTATGTATGTTCTTTTTTGTAAAAAGGAAAAATTTCTAATAGAAAAAAATCTTCTATTAGTATGTTCTTGTTGGAGAATTTGTTTTAAAGTAACATTTGGCATGTACTTTACTACTTCCCTTTCATATAAATATGTGAGCTATCAACCTTCACTTGGTTATACTGATATGCTTAATTCATTTAATTTTTCTTAAAAGCTCATACCACACAGTCTTAAAATTAGTGTAGTGGCTATTTTTTGGTGGTGATGCCTTTTTCTTATCTATAGACTCAAACTCCACATAGTGTTTCAGGTCAGGCCTCAAAAGGAGACAGCATAATCACCCTTGACTCAACAAAACATGCTATGTAATCCATCCATCCATCCATCAAACTTCATCATCCAGATATCTTTAAATTCTGTCCATGATCTCATGGGACGGTTTGGCTGATTTACACATACCTACCAGCCCCTAGTTTATTGTCATCTGCAGATTTAACCAGCATGTCCATTCTTATTTAGATAATTTACTGTATATAAATTAAAAAGATCGGTAGACCCAGGATTCATTATTGACTAACACAAGTTTTAATGTTACCTAACTTGGAAAAAAAATTTCTGTGCCATAACCCTTTGCTTCCCTGTATTTAACACTAGAATTACCAGAGCCTACGAAAAAACTCGTAATTCCGTCCCCAACTAAATCGCTTCTTAAATCCCTTCACACCTCTCCACCAGCGTCCTTTGTTCTCTAAATGGGCTGATAAAGAGAAGCTAGGAGCAGCCGGCTATTCCATCCCCCCACCAATTTAGAAGCGTGCTACGCGAACTTCTCTTAGCTCATGCCTAGATTGAGTATCTGGGAGTGAAGTGGAGTTTAAGAGTGGAAATAATAGATCATTATTTGGAACACACGCATTTCATGTCTGTTCCGTTTCTACAATAATCTGTGTAAACACATTGTTAAAACAGAAACGTTTTTTATATTCTACTAGTAGATGACAAAATGTAGGTATAAACTATATAATGTATGAAGCCTGAAGTCCAAATATCAAAGAAACATTTTCACAAAAGATACAAATATAACACAACAATTGCGCTTTTATTCAAAAATATAACTGCAGAAACAAAAAGCTGCCTTAATATGAGACATTGACGCCCTTTTATTGTAACTGCCTCCGTGGTGCAATAGAATCAGTTCCCGTCTGGGAATCAAAAGGTCGCGAGTTCGATCCTGCACCAGTCGGATTTGAGAAGTAAACTGCTCTTAGTCTTACTATTTTTGAGTAAAAGCATACATTTGATTTCAGTCTGTAACAGCCGGTGCAATTTATGATCCTTGTAAAAGGTTAGCTTTTTTTCTTTTCTTTTTTTTTTTTTATTCACTTTTCATTCTCTCAGTCGCGTTCAGAATCAATCCATACAACCCCATCTGACGTGGCTGTTTTCACATAAAGACGCGCTATCGCTCTGCAGTGTACCACGATGCATACTAACGCCCCCCGAAAAAAAAAAAGGGTTCTGACACACAGACGCTGGTGAAACTGCCTTCTTCTTATCTCACCGTCACTTGCTTTTCTTTTTTTTGTTTTATTGAGTGTTCCTGCCAGTCCCCGCATGTTGCTGTATGCTGTTTCTTTTGTACTCCAAGACATGCAGAGAGAATGGTAAAGAGCAGTAACTTTGGGCTATATGCAATCATCAGACCTCCCCATCTGCCGTGTCGGCTCAAACACAGGAACATATGTTGGTGTAAAAGTATAACAAAAGTGCACTTTTATTCAAGTGCACTTTTTCCATCGCCTTTTCCTGTAAGAAGCAATGTACACACTTCTCTCTCTGCTGTGGTTTCTATTACACACCTGAAAGAAAGAGACAATATATGTGAAAATATCATCGCACTAATGCAATATTATTTGAAAACAAACAGCGTCAGATCGGGTGTGAATTTATGCAGGAACTGGAAATTCTCTGATGTGGGACCTTCCCCCAGGGAAGAAAGTACAGTGTCAGGTGCTCATTCAGTGTAATAGGAACCATAGCACAGAGGTGTGTGCACTGCAACAAGTACACATGTACGCCATTAAGCGTAGGAAGGCGGTCCTTGGGTGTGTGGGAACTGTTAATATTTGAATGTGATGATTTTATATAGCACGGAATGGAAATCAGCACTTCTTAGCATTGCACAATGCAAGCTGTCGTATCAGTCGCCTACTGTAACTTGCTTTATTTTTTCTTCGGTTATACAGGTAGTCTTGAATAAAAGTGCACTTGTTTCGTTTGCGAAATGTAGTGTCTGCGTGCACTTTTCGTGGCATTACACGTGTATTTTTTGAGCACGCCCGTTTGAGCATGCTCAAACACAGGAACATATGTTGGTGTAAAAGTATAACAAAACAACGGGCACATGGGGAGTGTCTGATGATTGCATATAGCGCCAAAGTTACTGCTCTTTACCATTCGCTCCTCTACATGCCCTGGAGTACAAAAGAAACAGCATACAGCAACATGCGGGGACTGGCAGGAACAAAATCAAGTGACGGTGAGATATGAAGAAGGCAGCTTCACCAGCGTCTGTGTGTCAGAACCCCTTTTGGGGGCTGGGGCGTTAGTATGCATTGTGGTACACTGCAGAGCTATAGCGAGTCTTTATGTGAAAACAGCCGTGTCAGATGGGGTTGTATGGATTGATTCTGAACGCGACTGAGAGAATGAAAAGTGAATTAAAAAAAAGCTAACCTTTTACAAGGATCATAAATTGCACCGGCTGTTACAGACTGAAATCAAATGTATGCTTTTACTCAAAAATAGTAAGACTAAGAGCAGTTTACTTCTCAAAACGGACTGGTGCAGGATCGAACTCGCGACCTTTTGATTCCCAGGCGGGAACTGATTCTATTGCACCACAGAGGCAGTTACAATAAAAGGGTGTCAGTGTCTCATGTTAAGGCGGATTTTTGTTTCTGCAGTTATATTTTTGAATAAAAGCGCAATTTTTGTGTTATATTTGTATCTTTTGTGAAAATGTTTCTTTGATATTTGGACTTCAGGCTTCATACATTATATAGTTTATACCTACATTTTGTCATCTACTAGTAGAATATAAAAAACGTTTCTGTTTTAACAATGTGTTTACACAGATTATTGTAGAAACGGAACAGACATGAAATGCGTGTGTTCCAAATAATGATCTATTATTTCCACTCTTAAACTCCACTTCACTCCCAGATACTCAATCAAGGCATGAGCTGAGAGAAGTTCGTGCACGTTCTAAATTGGTGGGGGGATGGAATAGCCGGCTGCTCCTAGCTTCTCTTTATCAGCATATTTAGAGGACAAAGGACGCTGGCAGAGAGGTGTGAAGGGATTTAAGAAGCGATTTAAGGTGGGACGGAATTACGAGTTTTTTCGTAGGCTCTGGTAATTCTAGTGTTAAGATCATGTAGAGCCCATCTGCACAATTTTAGTTTGAAGGTTATTCTGTCATTTTGTACATATCAAAGGTGTATTGAAAATCAAGATAAATATAATAATGAAAGAAGCTCATTTTCACATAACCTTTGCCAGACTATCATCAAATTGAAATTTGAGCATTTCCAAAGTACTAGAGCTCACTACACTATTTAGTAACTTGTTCCATTGGCCTATGTTTCTCTGTGTGTAGTAAAGTAACTAGCATCCATTTGTGCTTCCATGTTTATTTTGAAGAACTCTTTTTAAAGTAACTGCAGGTGTCTATAGTACTTTTTTCCTTAATAATTTTAAAGGATGTCATATGTTTGTTTACCAGTTCAAAATATTCAACTCCTTTGATGTTTCCTCATAGCTCATTCTCTGCTGTTCTGTTCATTTTTTCAGATGAGATTTCATATAGTCATGGTACAGTCTTTGATTTGAACTTGGCATTTTCTTCTGTGTAATTGATAGATAGATAGATACTTTATTAATCCCAAGGGGAAATACACATACTCCAGCAGCAGCATACTGATTAAAAAAAAATAAAGAGTGATAAAAATGCGGGTTAAACAGTCAATAACTTTGTATAATGTTAACGTTTACTACTGGGTGGAATTGAAGAGTCGCATAGTGTGGGGGAGGAACGATCTCCTCAGTCTGTTAGTGGAACAGGACAGTGACAACAGTCTGTTGCTGAAGCTGCACCTCTGTCTGGATATGATACTGTTGAATAATCCAGACCATTCGCCTCTTTACACTGACTCTTGTGTACTTTTTATAGGATACACTTTCATAACGTAATTATACCTTATATTTTTACTTGCTATGCATAACAGGTTATGTTTATTAACGTTAAACTTGCCTTCTGTGTATTTGTGTATAAACTTGAATTTTATCCATGTCTATTTGCAATAATATTGTTCACTTCTGCTGTTTCACCAAAATTACTGGCATCCTAAAACGTAACCCGCTTGTTTAGGTATTGTTGGCAAGATAATTTATAGAAATTAAAGTAGCATCTCAAGCATTGATTTCAGGAGGACCTTGCTTTGATAGTTATCTAATTCCTTGCACCCTAAGCCTTTGCATTTGTTGTTCGAGACAATTTTATACTTGTGGTTATCCCAAGCATTTTCTTTCCAGTTGTCTGAGTTTGATGACCAACCTTTATGTAGTACAGTAACTATCATTACGAAATTCAAGATAAAATGTGTTACCTCTGATAAAATGTGTCACCTGTCCAAACCTATTTTAACTGTTAACTAATATAGTAACACTTGATTAAACTTTGTGTTTAATAGTTGCCTCCATTAATTTACCTGGGGTATGTTCTAGCCTAGCACATAGTTAACAGGATCAGCCCAATCACCTTTTTCCATAATGAAACAGTTTGCTAACTTCCACTCTTTAGGAGATTCTCCAGTGTGTAGTGCTTTATGGAAGGTACATTAAAGGTTCATATATGCATTTTCTAACTTGAATAAGCACGTCCATTTAGAGATTTTTGGTTCTAGCCTGTTTAGATATGCAGTTTGATTGGCCAAGAAGAATCAGAGGATTTAGCTATTTGCTACTGCACTTTTCTTCACAAAGTATCTGGCCAATCTGAGTACAGTAGTAAGCTATCCAGCAAGCGAAGCGACTATTATAGACTGTGGAGATTCATTGCTATCAGTCTTAATTACTTTCATTTGCCCTGGGACACTAAAATACAACATTGTAAAATTTGCTGATCTGCAGGATTTTCTAACAAAACTTTGTTGGCTTTACCAAAAGCTGAGTGTGTACCTAAAATACAACTCGGACTCAACCAAATTATTCATCAGTGTCCATCAATCCCACAGTTTCATATTAAATAGAAAAAGAAAAATAATTTCAGCAGGATGCATTCTCTAGTTATAATTTTAATGTCTTAGCAGCTAATCATAACAATATTATATCCTAAATGTCTATATTACATTATATTTACTTAAAATATTATTGGTAATTATCAGTGTTTTCAGCCAAGTACATTTCTTGTTAAGTAAGAACATAAAACAGTATATTTGTATAATGTTTTTCAGAAAAATGAAGTAACCTTTAACTTAAAAGTAATTATGTTCTGAACTTTTGTTTCTATTAAGAAAACAGTAATTGGATTGACTGAATTTTATCAAACTGAGAAAAAATAGATCTTGAGACAATAGCTTCAGCCACATTGATGAAGCTGGAAAAATCAAGGAGAGGACTGCATCAGGTAATAGTTTGCATTGTTTCACATTTTCCGCGTTTCCCTTATGTAATGTTATCTACATACATAATGATTTAGTGCCAGGTACAAGGGTAGTTATATTTTAAATATATTTATTTTAATATGAAATTGTTTTACTTCTGGCTCTGAAAAAATCCAAAGGTTTAAAAGGCTGCTTTACATTGGAAGAATTCTGACTGTGGTTTAGACATATTTTCTACTTAGCAGTAAAATAGTTGTATTATGTGGCTGTGAATAGAGAAAGAAATGAAATTAAAAAAAAAAAATATTTGTGTTAACATGTTTAAGAATTTTTTTATCTTTATTAAGGTATTTCTGATTTGAGAATTTGTCTGTTCTACAGCACAATTCTGACTATTTTTATTTTCAGGTTTAACTTACATTATCGACACCCACAAAGTTCTTGACCTTAAGATAAGTTTAAGTCCGTCATATTTGATTGTGCCTCAAACTGGATTTTATGCTAAGGAATCAAACTTGATGATCATAGATTTTGGCTGTTTGCAGGTATGAATTTCTTACAAGTGAAAATCATATAAACAAAGATCTTCTGTCAATTTATTTGCTTTTTTTTTAACTGGGTGTGTCATATTTCAGTTCAACAGCTTAAATCAAGGTACTCGACAGCCTCTGTCACCTGCCTTATCCCAATTGAAGAAATCCTAGACAGAGCTTACGAAAAGTTTGACTTAGAACTTCAGAATGTCCAGCTTCTATACAGCAAGTCAGGTAAGTTTTTTTCTTTATTCACAGTAATGTATTTATTTGGGGGAAAAAAGTGCTTTCAAGCTCTGTAAATGTATATTTTAATTGCATACAACCATAACTAATTTTCACCAAGTAAGATGAAAATCCAATTATTCAGTGTTTAGGATATATTATTCACAAAAAATCTAAAGTGGTGGGATAGCTATCTAAGCATTTACTTTGGACCTTTTTGGAAATGTAGAGCTGACTGCCAAGACACATACACAAAATGTAGAATTGGTTAAATTAAAATGATTATGATTGATGAGCTAAACATAAATACATCACAGGAGATCTGGGCAAAAATGACACATGCACATTTTTTACTTGTGAATCATTCCTAAGCTAATATCCTCTTGTAAATATATGTCAGTTTTAGGCAACTTTGTGATTTGCATCAGTATAAGTGTGCACAGATTTCTAATATGATTTGTCTGTGTATGACTTCACTAACCTTCAGAATTCAGTAATTACTGGTGAATAATTTATGCTGTTTTCATTATATTTGCTATTTTTCTGCAAATACCATTACATTTATTTTGCAAGTGGACTACTAATTCTTATCTACACACCTTAAAAGCCATTTGTGTATGTAATGAATTTATTATCAGTACAAAAAAATAAATTTACACAACCTCTTGTACTGAAGGGGGCTATGTTTTAACCAAACCAAAGTAGGAGACTGGACAAATTATCTCAGCACCCACTGAAACACAGAGCATATTATACAGAATTGGCACCTGTATTAAAAAAAGAGATAAATGTACAGATAGTATAACAAACAAAACAACAACTCTACTGAGTCATTAGACATACTTTCTTGGCTGTGAATTCCAGGCTATCAGATGGTTAGCCCAACTGCTTACATAGCACCACTTTCTCACCTCCTGGCTTTCTAATCTTTAATTTAACTCATCAATCCCTCTTTCTAAATATTTTGTTGGTGTCAGAAAAAAGCACAATCACAATCAAATTAAGTGAGTAAATTAAGCAAATTTGTGCAACTAAAGCCTAAGTGAAATTTCCAAAACCTAGTAACCAGGAATACAGTGGAATCTCGAGATACGATCACCTCTGTATAGAGAATTTCAAGATAAGTGGAAAGTATGAGCGAAAAATTGGGATCTAAATACGGGCATTGGCTCACGTAAAGAGCCACGAGCCAGGCTGTGGGTATGCGTGACGCATTTCCAGATCCGCCTTGACTTGGGGATTCATCCAAGCTGACGCTGCCAGCCCGTCAGCTCACTCAGTGTTCCTTGTTCTCCCATAATGTGAGGATCTACGCATTTGTGCGCTTGTGATTTCATTGTTTTGCTGTAGCAGTTCGCCATATAAGCGTATCCAAAAATATCGCGGACATGCAGACAGAGAATAGGAGACGATTGCCCGAGAGAGACAGACAGAGACAGAGAGAGAGAGAGAGAGAGGGCAGGTAAGGCGAGAGAGAGAGAGCGTGTGCGAGAGAGAGAGATAAGGAGAGAGATGCGCCGCGAGAGAACCACCATCAGCTCAGTTATGATCACATGCGCTCAGTAGACAAAGTGTAGCCATACCACTTGTTTTGCAAGACATCGCTTGTCAAAATTAATTAAAAGATTTAGCTTGTCTTGCAAAACACTCGTAAACCAAGTTACTTGCAAACCGAGGTTCCACTTGTATATATTATTTATCAGTGTTATTTGTTAGGAAAATTGATTTTTTATGTTGATATTTTTGGGGGTGCAGAAGCGGATTAACTGGATTTCCATTATTTTCAATTGGGAAGTTTGTTCTAGATATGAGAAATTAAGCCATACAAGCTCAGTGCTGGAAGCGAATTAAACTCGTATCTCGAGGTTCCACTTTACATATATTGATGGGTATATATATATGTATATATATATGTATGTGTGTATATATATATATATATATATATATATATATATATATATATATATATATATATATATATATATATATATATATATATATATATATATATATGTGTATATATATATATATGTGTATGTATATATATATATATATATATGTATATATATATATATATATATATATATACATATATATATATATATATATATATACATATATATATATATATATATATATATACATATATATATATATATGTATATGTGTATATATATATATATATATATATATATATATATATATATATGTATGTGTATATATATATATATATATATATATATATATATATATATATATATATATATATATATATATATATATATATATATATGTATATATGTGTATATATATATATAGCTAGTAAAATACCCACGCATAGCGGAGAAGTATTGTGTTAAAGAAGTTGTGAAAGAAGAAACATTTTAAAAAAAAAGTAACATGATTGTCAATGTAATTGTTTTATCACTGTTATGAGTGTTGCTGTCATATATATATACACACAGACACACACACATATAAACATATATACATATTTACATATACATTTATTACGATTATAGATATTTATTAATTCCCTTCTTTAGCTGACTGCCTGCTCATATAAGGTTCTCTGCTGGTTTTTGTCAAGCAGCGTTTACAGCTTCTCGCTGTTTTATAAATGAACGACATATAAGGCCATCCTTTTCCTTGCTTCGCTAAGGAAGCTGCCTTTTTATTTAATCCACGGATTCTCGGCTTTTTATTGTTCGTTTTTTTACGATTGTTATAGTTCTCTTTATATAGCACGTTGTCAGTTCAGCACTCTGTAATATGACGATTGTAATATGACGAAGCTGCGCGAGCTCACTCTTGAGAATGCAACGTATAAGTCCCTGAGACTTACTTGTCATCACGCAGCAGAGCCTTACTGGAAAGTGGAGGCATCTGACTTGGAAATTGGGAGATCAGAAGGTGGCTAACGGGATGCGAGGAATACATTGAGTGGGAGAAACTCTAGAGACAGCCGCGCAGTATATTAACTTGTGGATTTTTCTGTGAGTATTTGGTGGCAGCGTGACTTGCTGCCTCCGCGAAGACCCGTTAGCTGTGGAGCCCAGCTTGGAGCATATTCTTTTCCTACCTTGTCAATTGTGTAATGTGTTTTGTGAACAGGTTTGATGCATGGAAGTGATCACTTTATCGCGCTCAGTCAGTTCACGCGAGCTGCTCTCTTGTGTGATGTTGTGGATGTTGTGATGTCCACGGCTTTATTTAATGTTAGCTAAGATCCGCACTTAAAAGTTTCTCGCTACAGCAATTTTAACTCCGCTACAAAGTGATCCAAAGTCTCGCTTCTACCTCGTGTCTTCTCATTAAACTTGTATCTCGCGAATAAAAGTATTCAACGAAGGCATGACAAACGCAGCAGGAGCATGTCCATAAACTTAATTTAAAATTACGGCTTACACCTGGTTTTGTTTCACGAGTAGCTGAACTTATGAACAAGCTTGTATGCGCTTTAGCTTTTTGAGCTCTTCCTTCTTCACAGTCCGCTCATGTGATTACGGGAGGCGTGATGATGTGACACGAGCGCCACTCCACAGCCATCGAGCCAAAGTCCATTACAGTATATGGAGAAAATAGGTTCCAGTTATGACCATTACGCATAGAATTTCAAAATGAAACCTGCCCAAGTTTTGTAAGTAAGCTGTAAGTAATGAGCCTGCCAAATTTCAGCCTTCTACCTACACGGGAAGTTTGAGAGTGAGTGAGTGAGTGAGAGAGAGAGTCAGTCAGTCAGTGCTTTGCCTTTTAATAGTACAGATTATATGACAGTCCAAGTATGCAGCAGTTGCCATACTCATGTGAATCCGGGACTGTTAATAATCATAAAGTTCTTTGTGGATCATTGTCCCTTTTCTTCCAAATCTGTTTTACTAAATAAAATGTATACATTTATCTACTCTCCTGATTCATTTTCTGTATGTGATTTGCACAGTTCTTGGCCACAAGAAATAGAAACGTTGCCATCAGCATTAGGTGCAAAGCAGGGACCAATCATGGACAGGGCAACCAATTGAATGTTATTCTCAGTCCACTTCACTTAGGTAAAAATGTTCTTTATGTTGCAGTCATAAATATTCTCATAAATAGTTCTTTGCAATTTTATCAGGATAATGAAAACAAAAAAAATGTATTTAAAGGAAAGTAATTTACATGATTCAGTTAGCAAACCTAAAGTAAAAATGTTGAAACAGTTCATATATTACCAACACAAATTTGCAAGTAATGAATGAATTGGTTCTTATTAATCGGTTTGGAAATAGATGACAAACTAACGGTTGACATCTTCTTTGAACACAAGAAAAGCAGCAGAGAGCTTTGAGATATGAAAGTTCATTTAAAAATACATTTTGCTCCTAAAAACTTTGGTTTGGTTGCTAAGGAGCCATGTGGGAATTTTGTAAAGATTTTTTCATTTTAGAAGGGTTTTTTACTTTTTCTTTTGTCCTCACAAGAGCAAAAGCAGCTACGTGTTTGTGGGAATGTTTGAAAAAGTTATATGTTCTTGTTATTTGTATTCAAACTTGTGTCAGTGAGTCAGGGCAATAAGCACCAATAGCTGACACTGGCATCTCCATAAGTAAAAACTGGTGTTGAACCGATGAGTAGTTAAAAGCAACAGAAACAAAATTCCTTAGTGGGGGAACAAAGGCAGTGACTGACTTCAAAGTGAAGTAGAAGAGAACTGTGCCACTCCATGTAGGCAGGCAACTAGGATTAAGCCACCGATCAGGCATAAGCCACAGTAGGAGCAGAAAAGACAGTAAGAAATTAACTAGCGCAGATATTCAGTAAGCGACCTTTTCTATATTGAATAGTTCTTAGTGGTGAGGAAATTTAGAGCAGTTAAGAGAGGCAACATTGTAAGGGTTCATTAACACTAGAACACCACCTTAAATTCCCTCACATCTTTTCATCAGCATCTTTGTTTTACAAATGTGTCAATTGGCACAAGCAGCAGGAAGCCTGCTATCTCATCCCCCACCAAGGCAGCTGACGTCAAGTCAGACACAAAATTCTCAGAGCTGAAGTCTCTTTTTCTAAGAGTGAGGAGTCTAGGGTGTGTATAGTGTGAAGACTGAAGTCAGTCAGTCATTGTACAACCTGCTATATCCTAATACAGGGTCACGGGGGTCTGCTGAGCAAATCCCAGCAAACAGAGGGCGCTAAGGCAGGAACAAACCCGGTAGCGCCAGCCCACCACAGGAGTACACACCAAGCACACACTAAAGACAATTTAGGATCACAGCACCTAATCTGCATGTCTTTGGACTGTGGGTCCTAATATCAAATAAACACTTTCACAAAAAGATGTAACAAAACAAGTGCACTTTTATCTATACTAATAAAAGGCCAAGCCTTGACTGACTCACTGACTCAGTCATCACTAATTCTCCAACGTCCAGTGTAGGTGGCAGGCTCATTCCTTTAGGTTTCAGGTTATTTACAAAAGTTAAGCAGGTTTCATTTCGAAATTCTATGCGTAACGGTCATAATTGAATCCTACTTATGCACATATATACGTCCATAGCCTGCAGCTTGGTCGCCGTGTGAGGTGGCATTGCGTCCCCTATCCCCACCCTCCCACGCATTGGCTGCCTCCCATATAAGCACATTATCCGCCCGGTCTCTTCATTCCCTTCTTTTCTTCGCCACGGGTATTCACGCCTCTGCTGAATAACTGCAGCCTTTTTATTTAATTTTATTTAATTTTATTTTATTTTTATTCAAATGACAATGAATGCTTTGAAGGGAGAGGACGCTGGCGTTGAATGTTCGCCGCTTCTCCCTCTGAGTCTGAGTTTGTAGTATTGTTTTGCCGTGGATTCTACGGATTTTTATCAAGTTTTATCAAGATTTTGTGTCTACTCACCTGCCGCCGGGATATTCTGCTTTACCGCTTTGTTGTGGATTTTGGCGGCATTATATTGGATGGTATTTTTCTCCCTCTTCAGTTGGAATGGTGCTCAGCTATTCCAGTTTACAACTTCACGACTAAACTCCTGGAATTAACATCCACATCATTAAAGAACTTGGACTTCTTCGCCATCCTCGCTACATTCATAGAGGCTCTGGTCGGAAGTTCATTTTCAATAAACAGCAAAAGTGCTCTGCTACTAACATTCCATCTTTTTGGTCACCTGTCGCACGTGTGATGTGTCATCAGAGCCCGTTGTTTCCAAATACTATAAACATTAGAAGTATCGCGAGATCTCTGCACTCTAGCGGGAAACAACTGTGAGCCACTGTGAGAAATACCGCAGATCCTTACATCCCCGGCTGGATTTATTTTGTGGAGGATTCCAAGCTGCGTGGAGTGGATTTTAATGTTTTGAGACCTGTACTGAGATTTACTCCACAATCGCTGGTCAAATTTGAATTGTTTAATACTCAATCCATCAGCAATAAATCCACACTGATTGAAGAACACATCAGGAGAAGGGACTTGACTTCATGTGTCTAACAGAAACCTGGCACCAGTCAGAGGCTTACTCTGCCTTAAATGAAGCATGTCCATCTGGCTACAGTTATTCTGGAAGCAGCTCGCAGCACTGGGCGGTGGTGGTTTAGCCATCATCTATCGTCAGGTAATGGGGGGGCCCCTATTTCGTTACCTGTAACATCTTCCTGCGAAGCCCCTTTTCCCATGACTGTTCTTCTTATCTATCGACCTCCAAAACCTAACTCTGCTTTTATTCCGGAAATGACTGATCTTCTCACAACATTGTGTGCCACCTCTGCCAACATCATAATCCTGGGAGATATAAATATTCATATTGATAATCCTAAAGGTTATCTCACTGTTGATTTTCTTGAGTTGTTAGATTCCCTCAACTTACAACAATATGTTGATGTCCCCACACACTCTAGGGTCATACACTTGACTTGGTTATTTCAAACTTTGCTTTAATTAGTAATTTACAGGTTTATGATCTTGGTATTTCAGACCACAAAGTAGTGTCAATGGAGCTACCCTTTTTCTCCCCTCGTACCAAACCAAAACGGCAGATTCATTTTAGAAATTTGAAGAACATCAATGTGGATGCCTTGGCCCTGGACCTTAAACTTCTTTCCACTGATCTTACCAGTTCCAGCTCTGTTGCTGACCTCGTTGATCTCTACAACCAGTCTCTGAGCAGTCTCCTTGACTTTCATGTCCCTTTAACGTATAGGTCCGCTCCTCATTTTCGTGCTCAGCACCATGGTACACCCTGAGCTGCGAAAAATGAAGGCGGTACGTGTCCTTGAGCGACGGCTCAAGGCTTCTGGGTTGACTGTTCACAAACAGGCCTATAGGGAACATAGGAGGGCGTATGCAGAAGCTTTGAAGGTTGCACGGTCCAGATTCTATTCTACCATCATTACAAATAGCTCCAGGGATCCAAAAAAACTTTTTTCTAGTATAAATCATCTTCTTAAACCTCCTTCATGTGCTCATTCCAAGGCCACTGATGAGAGGTGTAATCTGCATATCAATTTTTTCAGACAAAAGGTTTATAACATTTGCTTAAACCTCTCTACCATGGATTTTCTGTTATCCTCAACTGTCGACCCGCTGCCTGAGACTGTCCAGCCCCTTTGCTCCTTCTCTGTTGCCACACGGAAAGAGGTGGAGGACGCCATCAGGAAAATGAAACCGTCTACCAGTTCCCTGAACCCTTTTCCCTCAGCCTTGCTGAAGGCCAACATTTCTTCTATTTCCACACTTATCACCAGGATTATAAACCAATCCCTTTTTGGTTGGCCATATTCCTTCAGCACTAAAAACTGCTGTCATCAGACCTCTACTAAAAAAACCCACCCTGGATCCTGAAGTTCTGTCTAACTATAGACCCATCTCTAATCTTCCATTTCTTTCTAAAGTTCTGGAAAAATAGTTGCAGTACAACTTCGTGATCATCTCAAACTGAATAATCTGTTTGAAAAGTTTCAGTCTGGTTTTCGCCCTGGCCATAGCACCGAAACAGCCCTGGTCAGGGTCACAAATGACCTTCTGATGTCAGCAGATACTGGTTCTCCTTCTTTACTCATTCTCCTTGACCTGACAGCTGCTTTTGATACAATTGATCATAATATTCTTCTTCACCGTCTGCAATACACCCTTGGACTTTCAGGAACTGTTCAAAATTGGTTTACATCTTATTTGACCGGTAGAACTGAGTATGTCAAGCACTTGGCAGCAAAATCTCACACCCATAATGTTACCTGTGGTGTTCCACAGGGCTCTGTGTTGGGCCCCATCCTTTTCATCATTTATATGCTCCCCCTTGGAAGTGTCATTAGCAGACATGGTTTTTCTTTTCATTGTTATGCCGATGACACTCAGCTTTATCTTAGGACTACTCCCACCTCCTCTACTGCTCCTCTGCCAACATCTACACTGACTATTTGTTTGGAGGAAATAGAGGCATGGATGAGGCTCAACTTCCTTCAGCTAAACAGATCTAAAACAGAAGCCATTTTAGTTGGCACACCACACCAGCTTCGTTCCACTACCATCACCAGTATCACTTTTCTGGAAAAAGATCTCTTTCTACATTTGTTACAAACTTGGGTGTTAAAATGGATTCTCAACTAACTTTTGACACCCACATTAAACATCTCTGTAAGTCATCTTTTCACCATCTCAGGAACATTGCTAAACTCCGTCCAACAATTACCCTGGCAGATGCAGAGAGGCTTGTCCATGCCTTTGTCTCGTCCAGGCTGGATTACTGTAATGCGCTCCTCATTGGGATTCCTGGCAAGAGTATCCAGAGACTCCAGTACATTCAGAACAGCGCTGCCAGGATCCTGATGAGGGTGCGAAAGCATAACCACATCACTCCTATCTTGAAAACCCTTCACTGGCTCCCTGTACCACTTAGAATTGAGTACAAGGTTTCCCTCCTTACCCATCAGTGCATTTATGGATCTGCTCCCCTGTATTTACAGGAACTCCTTATCCCTCATACTTCCTCACGCACCCTCCGCTCTGTGCATACTAACACTCTTCAAGTTCCCAGAACTAAACTTAGCAGTATGGGTGATAGAGCCTTTTCTTCGGTGGCGCCGAGGCTGTGGAATTCCCTCCCGACTACTTGAGAGCCCCACAGTCAATCGATGCCTTCAAACAGAAAACCTAAAAACTTATCTTTTTAGAAAGGCTTTTTGTTAAATTATTTCTATAGATTTTTTTGTTTGTTAATTTTATTCTTATTTTGTAGCACTTTGAGATTGTTAAATATAAAGCGCGATATAAATAAAATCTATTATTATTATTAATCCACAGCTTCTACGCTGTTTTATTGTTCGTTTATTACACGGCAAAGATGAAGGCGCTTGTATGCTTACAATGCTTGACGAGATGCCGAATGTCACTTCAACAAGTCCTACAAATACTAACGTAATTGAAACAAACCATGAAACTCATACCGATTATGACCAAGCGAAAATCCAAGCTGTGAGAAAACAGTGAAAAGGAGGCGTGTCAGACGCCGCTGGGTACATTTCTCTGGATGCAGTTAGACGGAAATAACTTCGGACGCTTACCGCCAAATACTCGCAAGCAAATCAACAAGTTAATAGACATGCTGTCACTAAATACTCGCAGAGGCAAATCCACAGCTTAATAGAGACGCTGCCAGCTAAATATTCGTGCAGGCAAATCCACAAGTTCATAGAGACGCTGTCGCTAAATACTCGTAGGCAATTCCACAACTGAATACCGGGAATGCCTGTTAAACATCTTAGATTCACGAGTAGCGCATTTAGGTAGTGGGATGAATGAAACCTGTTATCTTTACAATGGTTGGCAAACACAAAATGTAACTTGAACACCGTTCCAAAACGAACCTGATTGAAAGAAATAATGATAATCAAATCCTTGATGACTGCAACATTTATAACAGTGACAAAACAATTACATTGACAATCATGTTAGGTTATTTTTAAAATGTTTCCTTTTCTTTTTCAGAAATTCTTTAATACAGTACTTCTGTACAGGCTGTAGTCTCATAATCGAGAGGTTGTGGGTTCGATCCCAGGTCCTCCTTGCATTTACCTTTTTAAATAATGAGCTGCTTTTCTTGTTCCTATTCTATAATAAAAGCATACATTTCATTTGAGTCTGTAAAAATGTATGGCACTAGTTTTTTGTTAACGCTGAAGGAATAAAACAGACACACATACTCTGTCAATCATTTCTTTTTGGTGTCTTGTTGAGCAGATAGACACCGAGTGTCAATGGTAGATGCTACTTTGCTCACACATGGATATTCAATCAACATGTCATTTGAACGATTTTATTTATTCAAGAATAAAACTGAATTTAAAAAATCATTCAAATGACATGTTTATATTAATGTCAGTGCGCAAGGAAAAGTAATATCTTTTACAAGTCCCATAAATTTATTCAGGATGCTACATTCTTGCATCAAATTTGTGTTTTTATTATGTGATGATAATAATAACAGAAGCTCTCTATTAAAGTGCTAAACACAGAGACAATGCGGGATTCAAACCTAATACCTTGGACTTGCTAAATGGTAGCTTATCCGTAACTATAGCAGCATTACCACTGTGACAACTGCTTAAAATGAAACAACAAACACATGTATCTGAACGCTCTTTTACTTTGTACCAGCTGATAGTTGGGCTTCAGCAACATGTCAATTGAGCAATTATTCTTATTCTTCAGTTTTATTCTTAAATAAAAGCATACTTGTTTTGTTAACACTAGAATTACCAGAGCCTATGATAAAACTTGTAGATCCGCCCACCTTAAATCCATCACACCTCTCCACCAGCGTCCTTTTTCATGTAAATATGCCGATAAAGACAAGCTGCAAGCAGCCAGCTATTCCATCCCCCCACCGACTTAGAACGTACACGAACTTCTCCCAGCTTATGCTATGATTGATTATCTGGGAGTGAAGTGGAGTTTTAGAGTGGAAATAATAGATCGTTATTTGGAACACACGCATTTCATGTGTGTTCTGTTTCTAAGTAATCTGTGTAAACACATTGTTAAAACAGAAACTTTTCATATTTTAGTAATAAATGTTACAAAATGTAGACATAAAATACAGTATAGAATATGTGAAGCCTGTTGATCTTTATTTTCTTTCAGTACATGTGCCTTCCCTGTTTATTTATATGTCTAATGACTTCTCTGCCTGTCTGTCTCTCTATTACGCAGTGCTCTGTCTGTCTGTGTGTTATGGATCTTAAAAATAACAGTTATATGGACACTTGTTCATGTTAATTGCAGTCTCAATTGTTAAAAAATATTTTAAAAGGAGCATCCCACATGAAAATATAATGATCTCATTAACTGACAGTGCATGCCAGTTTATAAATTTTATGTCCGTTTGAGGTTAAAAAGAAAAAACACTTTTTTTACCCAACTTGGGTCTCCTGAGGACGGCAAATCTTATCGCTAAGCCATGGCAGCTGTTGTATTGTTCTTGAACCTTTAAATAAAGTATACACATTCTATAGTTTATGCCTACATTTTGTAATATTTATTACTAAAATATGAAAAAGTTTCTATTTTAACGATGTGTTTATACAGATTACTGTAGAAACAGAAACACATGAAATGCGGTTTATTTCCATTCTAAAACCCCAGACACTTCACTC
Source organism: Polypterus senegalus (assembly GCF_016835505.1). Lineage (NCBI taxonomy): Eukaryota > Metazoa > Chordata > Cladistia > Polypteriformes > Polypteridae > Polypterus > Polypterus senegalus. The sequence continues at coordinate 19,250 of NW_024381534.1, forward strand.
CCGATAATCAATCAAGGCAGGAACTGGGAGAACTTTGTACCCGCTTCTGTGGCGGTGGGGGATGAACGTAGTGCTTTCTGCTTGTCTTGATCGGCACATTAACGACATAAGACTCTAACGGGAGAGTTGAGGATTTAAGGTGGGTCAGATTACTGAGTTTTTTCGTAGGCTTTGAATTCTAGTGTTAAGACATCAGCATTAGAATAACTCCTCTTTAGAGTGTTCACAAGTGAATCATTTCTGTTGCCAAGTTTAAAACAGACATCAACAGGATGATACAACCCTTCCTAGTTTGCCAGCATTGACAAAAATTGCACATTTAATCTTTAATGTACTTCCTTTAGTATTTCCTAATTAAATAAGATTCCTGATCCTTTTTACTCTGTCTGATCATGTCAGAGATATCCGGTCCAAATTAAATAGCATCTGAGTAGGAAGTTTAAGCCAGTTCTTTGCAATACCCAACATGTCACGATGCCTGAACCTTACATTTCGTAGATGTGATAGTTCTTCACTTTAAAAGTGAGCAAGGAATTCTTTAATCCAGAATGCCATTGAGGCTGGCCAGTTTTGAATCACTTCCACTGTATGTGTTTATCCTTTCTCTTTATTCCTTTGTTATCCTTGATGAACTGTAGGTGCTTTAGCAGTAGCGCTTTACAGTGCTACCAGCTGAGTACAGAACTATTTAATATACAAGTATCCCATTTATGTTCCTTAAAAGTCTCTTACTTTCACAGATGTAGTTCATGTAAGGTAGCATTTGATTCGTGAGTTTACCATGTGACAACCCTCAAGTTCAAACTAATCCAAAGACAATGAGATAATCTGAGCTTAGTTCAACAGTGACAGCATATCGTTAAAAATTGGTTACAAGCCAGAGATTAAATTTAACACTATTTGTAGATTAAAAGAAATTTATCAAAGTAAAAGAGAACAGAAAAGAAAAGTTTCAAAAGGAGGCACAGAAAAAAGACCATCAGTCGAATATTAATGAGTTACCTTTTGGCAATACATGCCCTCAGTTGCCTCAAAGCTTATATTGTAATCTTATTAGTAATCTTTTGATTTACCAATAAAGGTCATTTGCAGACTTTTTCACTAAA
>NW_024381535.1:0-4526 GCF_016835505.1 Polypterus senegalus
GGGGGAGGGTCTAGGGGCAAGGGGGGGGAAAAAATTTTCTGCACATTTTATTATTTAAAATAAAAATTACTTTTATTTTCTGTTAAATTAACATCAGAAAACAATGTCTATTTATTTAAATTAATTAATTTTTCCTTTTTTTTTCGGTTTTTTTCCAAACCTCTGCCCTTTGCATTTAAATAATTTTTATTAAAATTTTAAATTTTTTTTTTTTTAAAATTACTTCCCCTTTGTTTTCTTTCGCCCCAAAACCCTGGTTTTGCAAAAATATTTAATATCAAGGAAAAATTTAATTTTAAAAATTTTTTTAAATTTTATAAAAATAAATCCGGGGCCAAAAATTTTTTAAAACAAAAAAAGAAAAAACCAAAAAAAATTTTCACAAAAAAATAGGGCTTAAATCTTCAAAAAAAGTTCTGAAATTTTGCTTCAAAATTTAAAAATCTTTTCCCCCCGCCTTGCACAGAAATTTGGTAAAATATCTCGGACCTCTACTTTTTTCGGGGTGATGATTGACCCAGGTAAAAAGCCAACCTAAAGTCAGGTCAAAAATTAAATAACTGGCCTGAAATTTGGTACACATTTTACACAAAAATTCTCCAAAGCTTTATATTAAAACCAAAAGAGTTTGGAATTTTATTTTTTTATTTTTTTTCATTTTTTTGAGAATCAACTCCAGGAGGAAGGCAGGAAAAAAACGGCTCGGGAAAAAAGATGCTGCTCGCGTGAGAAAGCAAAATGCTCTCTTTTAAGTTTTTCATCCCTTTTCCCGGTGCATTTGTGTTAAAAATTTAAGAAAAAAAAAATTTTTTAAATATGGGTTTTTTTTAAATCTCAAAATGACGGTCCAATGATAATCTTGGCCGGGTCAAAAAAAAAAAACTCCATTAAGCTGGAGCAAACAAACTCTTAAACTCCCGGTCAGCCAAAAAGGGATTCTGTCTAATATAATGTTCTTAAATAATTCTTTATGTTCTTCATTTAGAAGATTCAACACAGTGGGCTCATGGAAGGTTTGGGGTATCCTTTCATCAAAAGTAACAGGTGGATCCCGACTTTGATCGGGTGGTGAGGGGAGAACCCACAGCCCCCAAACGGGGAAAAAAGAAAGTAAACATTTTTGATTGCAGTTCTTTGAAAATATAAAATTCTATGCATTCTTATTTATTAAGAAAAATTAAAATTAATATGAAAATCCAAACAAAAAAAGTTTTTTTTGGGTTTTTTTTTTTTTTTAAAATGATCACAGTTTTACCCGGGTTCTCAGTGTGATATTCAATTTTTTATATGGTGCATAATAAAACCTCCCCACTTTTTTTTACAGGCTCTTGAAAAAAATCAGCCCGCTCAAAAGATTTTGATTTGACCTGGAATGTAGAACAATGGGCCTTCAAAATACAAAAGGGCAGAATTTTTCAAAGTCTTTAAAAGGTTGGTAAAATTGGGGGAAGGGGGCCCTTTTGGGGGCGGGTCTTCTCGTCTAGATTTTAATTAAAAAATTCCAAAAACTCCGAATTTCTCAAATTTTTTTTTCTGAAAAAAATTCTTGCTGCTATTTTTGGGTAAAAAAAGGTAGTCCATTGTTTTCTGTAAACTAATCGTTGTAACTCTTCTACTGATAACCGGAAATTAAAAAGAGAAAAATATTATAATATTTGTTTGAGAGGGGCAGATTTATATTTAATGTTAAAAGTATTTCACAAAGCAAAAAATATCTCTGAAGAAAAAACCCCCACAAATAAATAAATAAAAAAAACAAATTAATTAATTAATAGGTTGGGGTTTTTCACAAACTTAAAAAAAAAAGACCAACGAAATGGTTTTTACCTTTACATGCCACCCTTCAAAAATTGGGTTTTCAACGGGCTTTTCACAGCACATGCCCTCTTATAAAAAAATCCCTTTCCACATCCTGCGTTTGCTTTTTATGGTTTTTTTTTCTAATATGACAGACTTCCCAAAATATCTTGGATGGCAAAAAAAAAAAAGCATCTATATTAATTCAGGTTCCTTAATTAGGCCAACTTTAAAATTGCTTCACGTTTTAAATTGATCCTTTAAAGAATGACTTGAAATTAAATACAATAGCCATGGATAGTTAAATTGATTCATTTGTCCCCGCGTTCAATTGAATTTTTTTTCAAATTTCCTCAAATCTTTGGTTGTTTTTTTCTGGTGCTGTTATTTTATAAAAAAAAATTTCCCCGGGAAAAAAAAAAAAATGGGAATACCCTTAAAAATTAGGAAGACGCTTTGTGTCGTCTTCTTCTTTCAGTACCCCAAAAAAACAAAAAACTTTCTTCTTATGGGTTTATCAACTATTTCTAAGTCTCTCTTGCATTTTAAAAAGTCTTAAAAGATATTAAAATCAAGCCCCAAATAAAGAATAAAATAAATTGGTTCTTACTAAATTTGGGCAATTTTGTGTTTTTTTAAACAAGTTCATTGAATTAAAAAGGCCCCTTTTTTTTTGAAGTTAAGTTTAAATATAAAAAAACTACCCAAAAGTGGCCGGGGTTTGAGGGGGTACCCTTTCCTCCTTAGAGACCGGGTTCCCCGGTCCCCCCCTCGTAATTTGCATGTTCCCTGTGCCATGGGTTTCCTCCGTCAAAACAAGCAGGTTAGGTGCATTGGCGATCAAAATTGTTCATTTTTCTTTGGTGTGGTGCCCATCGGGGGCCTGTCCTCCCGGGTTTGTTTCCTGCCTTCGTCCTTGTTGGCTGGGGTTGGCCAGCAGACCCCGTGATCCTGAAGTTGGATATGGGGGGTTGGATGATGAATGGATACCCAAAGTTAAAAATAAGGCTAATCCTTCTTTTTTTAAAAACATTTTTTTAAAAATTTGATTTTAAAATTTTTACTGTTTCTTAATAAATTGTTGAAAAATGTAATCCTAAACAACATTTTTAAATAATGTTTGGTCACCTTCCTGTACCATTTCCTGTTTAAAGTGTTTTTTTTGTTTTATGTTAAAAGGGAAAAATCTTTTTTTCAAAAAGAAAAAAAATGATCAAATAAAATAATTTATTAATACTTTCAGCAATACTCTTTTTTAATAAATTTTAACATATTACAATTCATTTATACCCGTTTTTAAAATGACAAATCACTTTTTTGATTTTCTTATACATCTCAGAAAAAAAAAAAACAAAACTAAAAACTGACCCATGAAAATTTAATTTTTCCCATTTACAGTCCAACAATCTTTCAATTTTTATCTCCTTCATATAGGTAACTTTTCCCTTCCTTTCCCTTTTTTTTTTTAACAATTTTGGGCTCAAGCTCTAAAAAAAGGAAAAATTGCTTTTTTTCATTTGACTTTTTTTGGAGTCCCTTTTTGAAACCTAAAATGGTTTATAATATCATTACCCTTTTTCTTTTAATAAATCAAATACGTTTGGTAAGATTTTTTAACGGAATAATCTGGAAAAAAAAATATTACCGGTTTAAAATTGCATTCTTAAAACTTTTTTAAATTTAAAGGACACGGGGAGCCAGTTCGATTCAAAAAATCAAGTACAAGTCAGAAACCAACTGTCTGGAATCAAAGAAGATCGTGGATGATGTGTTCTCTGTTTATTAATCCAATTACCAGCAGGCAGTTTGCTCTAACAAACATTAATAATAATTGCAAAGATGGGCAAGGCTGAAAAATGATAAAACCTCTCTCAACACAATGAACCCAAAAATTTTTTTGATTTAAAAAATTTAAAAAAAGTATGTACCTTCAGGCAGACAATGTGGGAACAGCTAAAAATTTTTGGTTTACTCTTGAAAAACTGTCATCAGTTCACATCAAACATCTTTTTAAAATACATGAAAATACAATATTTCCCAAAAACCCCGGATGGGGTGATTAAAAACAGGGCCTACGGCCCTCCCAATTTAGCCAATTTTCAATGGGCAGTTAATCTAATATATATATCTTTGGTATTGAAGGAAACCAAAAATAATCAAGGGAAATTATTTAAAAATAACAGAACACACAGGGTTTGAAGCCCGAATCTGGATCCCAAAAAAGTACATAAGCCCCTTGCTGCTCATTTCCCGAGGGTTTTTTTTAGCTGAATTACTACCTATGGTGTATCAACATCCCAAAGGGGGTTTTAAGAATACTGAAACGACTTTTAACTAAGTAAAATTAAATTAATTAAAACCTCACCCCCTCATAAATTTAGTTGATAGGAAATTAATCCCCTGTTTTATCGAAACCCTTCTTTTTCATTTTAGAATTTTTTTCAGGTGGTATTAAGTTTTTGAGTCTTTGTTGCATATTCAACCTGGTAGTTGGTGTTATTTAAATGGACCCAATTTTTAGTAGTAGATTTAGATTAGTTAATCCCAATTTTCTGCTTCTGAAGATTAAAGAATGTACAATGGAACCGTTTCGAGTGTTTGCAAACAAATAAATTTTAAAAAAAGACTTGATAAACAAAGGGATGGAATAGTATGGATCCTTTTTTCTGCTGGGTCATTGATCAAAAAACTGATGGTTCTTTGTGTGTTCTCTCTCTCTCTCTGTGGGG
>NW_024381536.1:0-12046 GCF_016835505.1 Polypterus senegalus
TACATACAAAGACCTCAGAAGACCATCACCCCAGACCAGTAGACTGAGGGCCACTTGTCAGTCTTGAATATGAATGGGTTATAGCAAAGAGACAAACATAGCATACATACATACAGTAACATACATCAAAGACCCGAGCCATCATCCCAGACCAGTAGACTGAGGGGCCCGCTTGTCAGTCTTGTCAAGGATCAACCCTTTAGCCTTTCCAATTTCGGGCGGTGCGCGCTGTCCCCAGGTTGAGCCTCCAAAGAAACTGAGGCGAACCTTCCTTATATACTAATTGAGCCCTTGCCCAAAGCGTACGCATGTAAGCAGTGTATACAGAAGTGATTAGTTTCAGCACACACACCTTTCCACGGGACGCGGTGTTGTTTTGCACTTGGTCCTGATGATGATGACACCTGGTACCAGGAGGCACACAAAAATAAGAATTGCGTAGTGAAGCCCCTTGAAGTGAAAAACAAGTCAGCATGACCCTCTGGCCATATTCCCAGTACTTTTCCTTCTTGAAGCTGGTTTTAGCTGAGCGCCCAACGCCCATCTGCTCTCTTTGATCCCCTCTTTTAGAAAAATCCTTCCATTACACAACCCGAGGCCTTTCAAGAAGGTTGACAGCGCTCTATGATGAAATTCCAAATTCACTGGCAACATCTTTTTTTTTTGCCGTTGTAAGCTGAAAAAATGTACATTTTTTCTAATATGAACTGTTTATTTTTTTGTGTCTGCTGTTTCTATAGGAGGGTGACAATGAGTTAAATTCCAATGGATGTTTTTTAAATGTTGACGAGCAATAAGCAAAAGTATCATTGAAACCGCAGGAAACAAAAGGGCGGGGGAAAAAAAAAACAGTACAAGGAAAGTTTGAAGAAAGAAAAAAATTACAATGTTTCTGTTTGGGGATCATTGTGCACAACTGAGCTGCAGCCAGAGAACTAGCTGCTCTGTGGATGATTCATTCAGGCATTTCAAGGCCTTTTGGGTACTCGTATAATGAAAGTATTTGCTGAATGTACTTCGAATAACGATTTCTATAGACTCAGCTCATATGGAGAAATAGTTGGGACCAAAAAAATACTTTGTTGTAATGAAAATTTCATCATGAAGATGTTCGTTATAACAGAATTTGACCTGTGTGTGTGTGTATATATATAATGGATGGATGGATGGATTAAAATATATATATATATATATATATATATATATATATATATATATATATATATATATATATATATATATATATATATATCCATCCATCCATCCATACAGTCATGGCCGAAATTATCTGCACCCCTGGAATTCTCCCAGAAAAGGCACCATTTCTACCAGAAAATTGTTGCAATTACAAATGTTTTGGTATACACATTTATTTCCTTTATGTGCATTGGAAAAACACAAAAAAACAAAGAAAAAAGCCAAATCTGACATTTCACACACAACTCAAAAACCGGGCTGGTCAAAATTATTGGCACCCTCAACTTTATTTGTTACGCCTTTGAAAACATAACTGAAATCAAGTGCTTCCTATAACCATCAACAAGCTTGTTGCATGTCTCGACTGGAACCACTTTCTTTGGCAAACTGCTCAAGGTGTCTCAGATTTGAAGGGCGCCTTCTTCCAACAGCGATTTTGGGACCTCTCCATAAGTGTTCAATCGGATTTAGATCCGGACTCATTGCTGGCTACTTCAGAACTCTCCCAGTGCTTTATCTTCAACCATTTTGAATGCTTTTAGAGGTGTGTTTGGGGTCACTGTCCTGTGGAACACCATGGTCTCTGATGCAGACCCAGCTTTCTGACACTAGGCTCTACATTGCGCACCAGTATCTTTTTGGTAGTCTTCAGATTTCATGATGCCTTGCACACAGTCAGGACATCCAGTGCCAGAGGCAGCAAAACATCCCCAAAACATCTTAGAACCTCCACCATGTTTTACTGTAGGTACTATGTTCTTTTCTTTGTAGGCTTCATTCCATTTTCTGTAAACAGTAGAATGATGAGCTTTACCAAAAAGCTCTACCTTGGTCTCCTCTGTCCACAAGACGTTTGCCCAGAAGGATTTTAGCTTCCTCAAGTACATTTTGGCAAACTCTAGTCTGGCTTTTTTATGTTTCTGTGTCAGCAGTGGGGTCCTCCTGGCTCTCCTGCCAGAGCGTTTCATTTCGTCAGAAGTGAACGGATAGTTCGAGCTGACACTGTTGCACCCTGAGTCTGTAGAACACCTTGAATATGTTTTGAAGTTGATTGGGGCTGTTTATCCACCATTCGGACTATTCTTCGTTGCAGTCTTTTATCAATTTTCTCTTCCGCCCACGCCCAGGAGATTGGCTATAGTGCCATGTGTTGTGAACTTCTTTTATTATGTGCGCACAGTGCACAAAGGAACATGAATATCTCTGGAGATGGACTTGTAGCCTTGAGATTGTTGATATTTTCCACAATTTTTGTTCTCAAGTCCACAGACAATTCTCAGCTCATCTTTCTGTTCTCCATGCTTAGGGTGGCACACTCAGACACACAACAGAAAGGTTGAGCCAACTTTTCTCCATTTTAAATGGCTTCAGGTGTGATTTCTATATTGCCAGCACTTGTTTCTTGCCACAGGTGAGGTCAAACGAGCATCATATGCTTGAAATAAACGATTTACCCACAATTTTGAAAAAGGTGCCAATAATTTTGTCTGACCCATTTTTGGAGTTCTGTGTGACATGATGTCAAATTGGCTTTTTTCTGTTTTTTTGTGTTGTTCCAATGCACATAAAGGAAATAAACGGTGTATCAAACATTTGTAATTGCAACGATTTTCTGGGAGAAATAGTGCATTTTCTGTGAAAATTCTAGGGGCGCCAATACTTTCAGCCATGATTGCATCTCTATCTCTTTCTATCTCTATTCTATAAAACAAATCATGGGGTGAGACGTGAACATCTCGGAGAGACACTTTTTGACGTCACGCGAGACTAGACATTACAACATTAGGAAGAAAGACCCATGAGATGGTGACTTTTGCACGTCACGCCCTACTTACAAAAAATTTAAAACAAGTTCAGGAACATCTAACCGGCAGTTGTTGGAATGCTTTTGGCAGACACTCCTCATGTGCTCCCACCCCTTAAAAATGTTATACATTCTAGATAGCACATGAACACTAAGCAAAGAAGAAGAGAGAGTGAAAAGAGACACAAAACATCAGAGAGAAAAGAAGGAAAAAGATGCACAAGAGAACAATAATAATCTTTGTGCAAATTCAGAAAATAATGAAAGTAAGAATCAGCCCGGACGTCCGCGAGAGACTTTGACGTCCCGCAAGACAAAGCAGTGAGACAAAAGGACAGCTGCTGTACATGGTTTTAAATGATCAATGCACAGCGCGGCAAGCAGAAGAGGCAGCAGTAAGCAGAAAGACAGCTCTCCTTAGTGTGGTCAGCCCCATCACAACCTGAGCGGCAGAGACATGAAGTGGCAGGCACTTGGCGCACTAAGGGGGTTGGGTTGTGGACTTGGGGAGGTGGTGCTTTAGGATAGCTACTGTACAGGCTTTGAAATGATCGGCGCAGTGCAAGAAGCAGAACACGAGCACGGCAAGCGGAGCAGTAAGAAAGCAGGTAATCTGTCCACATCTCCAAAGCAGCCACCCCTTCACAATGCGAGCAGCAGTGACACGAAGTGGCTGGTGGGTGGCGCACCCAGGTTTGGGGGGAGGGAATGGGCTCGAAGAAGTGACTTTAGAAATTACTTAATTTCTAATCTATTTAAATACATGTATTTTCATTTCTCAACATTTACTCTTAAAGCTAAACAGTTTCTTTATTCATATCCTAGCTATGTTTATTTAAGCTAATATTTTACTATTTAAATTGACACATTTCTTCCTGTAACATTCTATTGTATTTTACATTTAAAATATACAAGTTATTTATAACATAACAAGTGGATGGAGAAAAAGAAATTGATATATTCAGGCATCAAACGCCTTCTAATTCAAAAATCTGTTTATTTAAAATGCTTTCAGGGTGGTTAGTGCACCATGTTATTACATAGGTTAAAATAGAATTTATTTAAGCTTAATAACATTGATTTTTTTTTTTATACCCATGATCTTCTATTAAGGCTAATTGTTCTTGCACACTTTTTTTTTGTTGCCATCTTTTTCCTTGAATCTCTTCCACACTGTTGATTCTGTAGGAAAAGCAATTCTGTGCTCTTTTTAATTTAAACGCCATATATGTTTGTTTTTATACATAGTTTTATCAATCACTTCATTCCTTCAAACACCACATACTGCATTTTCACACATTGTCTTCAACAAATTATATTCCGTAACTCACTTAAACTTTGTTTATATACATACACAAGATCACTTAAAATCAGGATGGGTTTAAATGTTTTTAGCATTCACACATTCTTCATTTCCCATTGCTGGGCAGCAGCGCTAATCATTGTGCCACTGTTGTGATCTCGCTATTGTGATGCAATAGATACACAGGCATCTAAACACTCCTTTACAAATAATGACTTGAGACTGCTTAGCAAAATGCAAAACTCCAGTTTAACAAAACAGAACACGTGTGAGACTACATTTAAAGAAACCCATTATTTGTGGGGCTGAATATTTTACATACTAGGGGTTTTACCACCTGCTCGCTTCACTTGCAAACCCTATGCCTGCGCTACTCTTTGCAGTTCTGTCTTCGAATGGGAGGTCGGCGTCATTTTCCAACCCGCTATCCCAACACAGGGTCACGGGGGTCTGCGGGAGCCAATCCCAGCCAGAAAAGGGGCCAAGGCAGAAACAAACCCCGGCAGGGAGCCAGCCCACCGCAGGAGGCACACAACCACACACCAAGGATAATTTAGATCACCAGTGTTCCTAACCTGCATCCCTTTTGGACTGTGGGAGGAAACCAGAGTCCAGAGGAAACCCACGCAGACCAGGACCAGGGAGGACCCGGAAGTGAACCCAGGTCTCCTTACTGTGAGGCAGCAGCGCACCACCACCACCGGCCTCCATTGTAGGGAATGCAGTTGTAAATTAAAAGATTTTTTATTTTCATGAGAATTGTTACATATGCATAATATAAATATTTTACATTACAGTGAGTAATTGACCATATTAAAAAAATAAACGAATAATTTGAAAGTAAATTGTTTCATGTTCGTATTTTTCTGGGGATAATACAGTTTTATTCCAACGCTTTTAAATTAACACGCAATGCTTTTTAAACTTGCACTTTTACTGTAAAACTTAAGTAAAACATCCATCCATCCATCCATTTTTTTAACCCGCTGAATCACAGGGTCAGGGGTCTGCTGGAGCCAATCCCAGCCAACACAGGGCACAAGGCAGGAACCAATCCTGAGGTGCCAACCCACCCAGGACACACAAACACACCAAACACACACTAGGCAATTTAGAATCACCAATCCACCTAACCTGCATGTCTTTGGATTGGGAGGAAACCGAGGCCCCGGGGGGAACCCACGAGAACGGGAGAACATGCAAACTCCACGCAGGGGGGACCCGGAAGCAACCCGGTCTCCTAACTGCGAGGCAGAGTGCTTACTACCGCGCCCCCCTGCGTCGCCTAAGTAAAAAAAATTTTTGAATTAAATTTTCATCAATATCTCATTGAATTTTTATTCAGTGTTTGACTTTCATCGGACAGGAATGTATAACTGCCCGTGATTGAATTTCGCTTTTTATTAAATTAAACTACTTTTTCAAATGTTTGGCTCTGAGATTTGTTAATTGTCTTTTGCAAAAGCTATTCTGATGGGGAAAATTAAAGTTTTAAAGAATGGCATATCAAGATCTCCTTTGTTGTCTGTTAACCCAGAAGATGAACTACATTACCTTTCTGGATACATCCTTCTTTCTACAGTAATTCATCCGTGGAAGACCGAGTTTAACAAGATGTAGTTATTCTTTCCGATAATACGTTGATGTTTTCATGTTCGCATGATCACCACCAACTGTTTCAGCATAGTCTATTGATATGCATTTAACCAATTGCCGTGAACTGATCGACTTTTTTTACTTCATTGCTTGACTTCATTGTTTCTTGCTGCTAGGATTGCCATGTACTCATTTTTTTCTGTTGATAACCCTTTGTGATGAAATTCTTCAAAAGATTAAGACATAATATGCTTAATTGGGGAAGTTAAAGGAGGAAAACGTTAATTTATAAAGAGCTGAGAGCAGAAAATATGTTGTCAAAAGCATTCCCCATATCGGGTGTGATTACCATGTGCTTTGAAAAAGGTTGACAGGAGGGGATGACTGAAAAAATATGATGGCCAGTGTCTCCCAATTGAGGGACTTGGGGAAAAAATCTTCCAAAAGTCTCGCCTTTTTAAAAAAATTTTTGTATCACCACAGGATTTTTTTTATTATAATAGAAGATATAAACTTACTGGCTTGCTACCAAAGGCTTAAACAAGAAGGATGAACTTTGCTGCATGTATTTGTGGAGATATACTACTTAGATTGGGGAAAGACAACGTGGCGGGTCAGGAAAGGGCAAATGTCTAAGCAAGAATATTTGAACATGAGAGCCATTTACAAAAATTGAAATGATTAACACTTAAACATTTTGCCCATCTTAACAAACGTGACAAATGCCATACTGCTAACAACCCATGTAAAGCATTTATACGGGATCCATAACATATGTATGAAGCTTCACATTTGAACCCTTTGTCGAGGACACACTAGTATCATCAATGCTCAGTACATTCTGCTTTTTCAAAAGCCTCACTAAGTATACACAAACATCATACACACATGCAGCATTTTATTCTTAAAAGAAATGGTGCCTTTGTGATTTGAATTATAAAAAGAACATTTTTCCTTAAGACAGGTTCTGATGAAAAGATGTTTTGGTTTATAAACAAAAAGTGGAGACGTTTCATCATACCAAAACCTTTTCAGAAATTCATAATTTAACCTAAATTAACTCGAAGTTCGGGAAATTTCATCTGACATTTCAATTTTGTGTGCACAATATATTTTCATCAACTGTTGATCATTCAAATGTAAATCAAACAAACAATTAAAGAAAAACATTCCTCTAACGGACAAGTCTGATAAAACCTTTGAGTCAGTAATCAGACAGGAAAAAGTTGTTTATTGCATAATTTATTATCTTACAGCCCCATGATAAAGAGGAGCATCCTCATTATAGTCAGTTACAGACTGATCATAGAATAAAAGTAAGTTCATACTTTTTGACAAATGAATTTACATAAGTGTTGATTTAATGTTTACATATCATTCTGTGATTTAAAAGACATCAGGTTTTCCCTTGGATAGAGTACAACCATTCTAAATGTGAGTCTTTCTCCATTACATCATTGTTTTTCAATATCTCTTAGTTTAGATATTACCCTTAATCTCGTGTATGTGACAACTGTCCAGTTTTATGTTTACTGCAGTGTTTCACAACCTCGTCCTGGGGGCACACTGTTGCAGGTTTTTGTTGCAACCAGTTTCCCTAACCGGACAACACCTGATAACACTGAGCTCATTTAATTAGCTGGTTTTTTTCTTTTATTCTACATTCAGAAAAGCACACAGCATGATTATTACATTTATAAGACATTTAGAAATATTTCTGCTTTGCTATAGATTTAAATGCTTAACTCTCTTTGTTGAATTCTTATTTGCCCTTTATCTGTGCAGTTTTTCCTCGTTGTATCTTATCAATGACAATTAAAATGAGCAGAGCAGACACACTAGCAAACACTGAATAATCAAAGGCTGCAACTACTTTAGCATAAGACCCACTAATCAGTAAATAATGAATTAAACAATTAGAACACATAGAAAAGTAGAATGAAAATCAAATGAAAATACATTATTTTCTATAACGTTGGTACATTTTAATATATACAGTAGACCCCTGCAAATTGCTTTCAGAGTTCGTGGGCCCCAGTCATTCGGAGATTTTTCCTTGGGACCCAACTAATTGTAGTGGAAACCAAATATCCTCTGCAATTTTTATGCCTTTTTTTGTGGTAATACTGTACTGTAGAGAGAACAGGAAGCAACTGTAGAGAAACCGCAACTTGGGATGGTGAGAGTGGCCAATAGAATTTGAAAATGCAACTCCAGCAGTCCCTGCAGGCTCTGATTGGTCTTCTGCTGAGGGTGCTGGGCTGTTGAGGTCAAAGGATGTCAGGCGCTTTTAAAAGGGCTGTGACCAAAACCAAAAAAATTTTTTGTAATTTGTGTTTCAAGTTCCGTTTGTCTGCCTTCTGTTGGGTTACCTGTACTATTCATTTTGTCCTGGATCGTTTGTGTGTCTGGGATTGTCTGCCATCTACCTGTACAGGAGGACTGTAGAGATTCATGGCCATCTTGCAAAGAAAGGAGCGCCCTGAACCCGCCCAACCGTCTTTACATTTTTAGAAACTACTGGTAGGACTATCTTTACATTCCAGTTCAATGTCGGATCTCTGGGCTTTCATCATTTCATTTCATCCGCTGCCTTTCATTAACTTTTTCTGATTTAGTGTGTGTGTTTTTGTTTGTGCTTTGTTGTATTTAATGTGAAGCAACGGGGAACAGGGTGGTATCGTTGTTTTCTTATTTCATTTGTTTTCAACATTCTTTATTTGCTGTTTGATTACTAGTTTGTTTGTGAGTGTGCGGGTCGGGTTGACGCTGGGCGCTCCCTGAATCCCCCCATAAAAATAAAAATCGCCATCTTCTCGATGGGTGAACCCAGGCAGCCCTTTGTGAGCAGGGGCTGAATGTCCCCCTAGAAGACCGAATGCTCTTAAAACCCTCTTAAAAAACGCTGAGAGTTACCTTCACATTGCTCCCTTACTTGTTGGGCTTACTTGTGGCTTCTCGACGACACTCCGCTTTTAAAAGCATGAACAGTACCTGTCCTTTGGCTTTTTGTTTGTTTTCCCCTCCTCCAGACATTCTCTGCTCCTGTTAGTTGTGCCCCCCTATGATGTTTGTCTATTCTTTAATCAATAACTAACTGCATACTGAGCCCCTTTTTACTTCTGAAAGAGACATGTTTGTTTGAAATGTTTCAATAAAGCTCCTGTCTCTACAATCTCCTGTGTTTCTTGTAACGGCCCCTGCGTGACACCCTGCAGCTTTGCAGGCTCACTGCCCCGGGGATTGAGCCACTGCACTAGGGTAGCTTGCAAGCATCAGCGCCACTCTGTGTGCTTGCTGCAGCCAGTTCAAGCGCAGTAGGCTAAAAGTGATTTACTGAGTTTCCTCCATGGCATCAGTTGCACTTGTACATATTTTTCCCAGTATTTTTTACAGTTGATTAGCCGGGGTGAAAAATGATCAGTGTGGAAGAAATTTTGGATGCTCTTTTGCATGAAAAAATGTGTTCCATTAAAATTTCATTTTTTGTTTGTTAATTGTGATGTTTACTTAAAGCGAGCAAAAGTATTTGGTGTCCAGGGATGCATTAATCCCAAGTATGTAGCAGTTTAAGGTTAAAGCCCAAGATGCCACAAAAACAACCTCACGCCTAGAGGTGTCAACCAGTCCTGGAGGGTCGAGTGGCTACAGGTTTTCATGAGCATCTTTCTATTAGTGACCAGTTTTAATGCTAAAACTTTTAGCCTTAGTTTTAATTACTTGACTTGCCCTTAGTTGTTTTTTCCTTAATTGGCAGCAACAGTAATGAGATATAAAACAAGCAGGATATGACCACCACTGTACCCATCAAACAAAATCTGAAAATTAAGATGAAGGTCTCAGTAAGGTGATCCTCAGGTTACCAATACATTTTAGGAGTTCTTAGAAAAACAGAACATCAACAGTTTTGGAAATGTCTGCTGTGGCAAAAGAGAGCAGCAAAACCCATGGAATTGAATAACTGGTTTAATTAACAAAAAAATCAGCTTCTCATTAGGAACTGGTTGAGTTTGAAGCCCAATTTAGCTGGTCATCTGTTGGCTAGTTTAGTCTCATTTCTGTTTTGTCATTTAATGAAGAAAAATCAATTCAGAAGATTTAATCCTTAAAACTGGGTTTTTAAAATAGGGGGAAAAGAGTTAATTAGCAGTGAAAACTGGAACCGATTAGAAAGGGTTAGAAAGAAAACCTGCACTCCTGTAGCCCCCCAGGCTTGGTTTGACACCGTTAAAGCTTCTGGCAATGAAAACGGCTTGATGAATTTCAAACGATAGCGGTAACATCAGTATTTTTTCATTCCAGCAGTGCAGTGCAGACATAGCAGTACAGTATACAGGTTTACCTTTTCATTCTTTATTTTAGGTAATGAATTAAGCTGAGTTTGAAATGAAATTAAAGTATTTTGGGGGCATATTTAGGGGTTTATTTTAACCATCCAAAATTCAGGTTTTTCCAATCCTGGTGCTCTAGGAATGTAACCCTAACAATTTTGGGGTGTATGATATACTAGGGGCTCTGCCCCTGCTCACTTTGCTTGCCCACTGCCGGGTTTGGTTTACCATATATACAATTTTTTAAAAAGATTGTTACATATGCATTATTTTCACTTTTACTTTAAAACTTTTGTAAAACAATACTTGTCCTTTATTTCCGGCCCTGGGCGTTTTCATCTCTTTTCACAGGACGGAACGCTGCTCACATTTTGAAGGAGGGTGGTTAAACGCTGCCGAGGTGCTGTTGGATCATCAGCATGTCTTTTCGCTGCTGCAGCTGCCTGTTCTGCTTGTCCGCCGCCTGATCATTTCAAATCCTGTACAGCAGCTGTCCTTTGTTTCTCGCTTGTAAAGGGGGGGACTGGGGTGCTTAGGGTGGCTGGGAAAGCACACTAAGGAGAAGCAGTTGGATCATCTGCTGCTTTCTGCAGCTGGTGTGTTTTTTCTTGTCATTTGTTGTTGTTTTTTTAAAAGCTGGGAGCACATGAAGCGGTCTGCCAGAAGCATAACCTAACCGTAGTTAGATGTCTGTGACTTGTTTTTTAAAAGATGTCTTGTCCTTTATTTCCGGCCCCCGGATGTGGTTAAATCTGTTCTCACAGGATGAAACGCCGTTTGCATTGTGAAGGGGGGGGTTTACAGGTAAGGAGAAGTAGTCGATTCATCTGGGTGGCAAGCTGCCTGTTCTGCTTGTTGCGCCCGCCCAATCATTTCAAAGTCTGTACAGCAGCTGGTACTTTTGCCACTTTGCGCCCGCTGCCCGCATTGGGGTTTAGGTGGCTGAACGATGCAAGGAGAAGTGTCGGATCATCTGCTGGCTTTCTATTGTGGCTAACATGTTTTTTCTTTTCCGTCGTTGTTTTAAGAGCTGGGACAAAGTTAAAGTGTCTCCGGTACTTCAAATTGTCTTCCGAGAAGACCAGGTCTTGTCTCGTAGTCTCCCTTTCCAAGATTTTTTTTTTTTAATAGAAAGATATTTTTTACTAAACTTCGCTTTTAATTTTTATATTGTTACCAAAACACAGACCTTGGGAAATAACAATCACTTAATTGCCCAGGAGTCCAATTTAAAACAGAAGATTGTTTGAACAAAACCTGCAGCCACAGGTCCCAGGACTGAGGTTAAACACTGGTTTACAGGAACTGCTGGTCTCGGTCATACCCTCGCCTCTTGAAAATTTTACAACCATCTCTAACCTGCCTTTCTAAGTAAAAAATCTGGAGAAGGCAGTCATTATGCAGTTAATGACCACCTAAAAAACATGCTATTCTTGATAAATTTCAGTCAGGGTTTTTGAACAAATCACAACACAGAAACTGCAACCTTTTAAAGTAGTAAAAGACTTGGGTAAATGCAGACAGAGGCCATTTATCTGTTCTCATCCTTTTTACATCTGAGTGCTGCTGACATCGTTGATCATAATATTCTTAGAAATCGTTTAGTCAATGGGGGGCCTCCCCGGCAGGTCTTAAATTGGTTTGAATCCTACCTGACAGGAGAAAATTCTTTGTTAGTTGTGGGAATTTCATCTCAAAGAAAACATGATATCCAATATGGTGTTCCACAAGGCTCTATCCTAGTTCCTCTGTTATTCTCAATCTATATGCTTCCATTAGGTCAGATTATCTCGGCAACGAGTTCCACAGTATGTG
>NW_024381537.1:0-7639 GCF_016835505.1 Polypterus senegalus
GAAGGATTTCTCCTGCTTAAAGATTTTTTCTAACTAGTCAGATGGATAACAAAGATCAGAGTCTTTCTGTCAGTACTGAGTGCGAGTTAGGTGCCATCCGTGGACATTCATACGGTACATATGTTCATTCCCACTTACGGCAGGCCAGTTTACAGTTGTCATTTAAAACTAACCTCAGGAAAGAGCATTGCATAAACCCATAAGAACATTCAGACTCCATATTCATTATAACTGGGCATTGCACTGAATCCATGTCTCTGTAGCTGTAAGTCAGCATCACTCACCACTCCACCAACATGATGACAGGATTTCCCACTAAACTAAAATTCTAAAGTTACAGTACATAAACAAAAATATCCTACATATAAAGTAGCTATTAATCCAGTCACTCAACACAAATAGATTTGGTAATCATGTTTAAAACCTTGCTTAGATTATATACTAAAAGTTTACATACGCTAGAAGTGCAGAAACGTCCACATGCACAAAAAATGTTGGATTTATAAAACCATATGTACACTAGGCCCACACTGCATTCCTTCATAAATCTCAAATCAGCTTAAAACTATGTGCTCATACACTAATTTTCGCTACTCCCAGTCACCTCCTTTAACCAGTAATTATATATGACTTAAAAAATGCCCATTTTGAAAATTCCTTTCTAATCACCATTTAAATGTGTTCCTGAGTGATGCATTTACTTTCAAACCATTCAAGAACACAGAAAATGGTTCTTAAGTTAATGTGAACTTGAGGTATTACTGATATTGGGTGGAGTTTAAGCAGTGGCTGGGGAGGGATTGCTAACGCTGTACTACTGTGTATTACCAAAATAAGTCACAAATAAAGGGATATTTATTTCTCAATTTTACAGCCACATTAAATATATTAATCAACTACAGAATACCCAGCTCGAGCGGAGAAGTAGTGTGTTAAAGAAGGTATGAAAAAGAAAAATTTTAAAAATAACGTAACATGATTGTTAATGTAATTGTTTTGTCATTGATATGAGTGTTGTTCTCATATCTATATATATATATATATATATATATATATATCTATATCTATATATATACAGTATATATATATATATATATATATATATATATATATAGCAAAATACCCGCGCTTGGCAGCGGAGAAGTAGTGTGTTTAAGAAGGAAAGAGAAACAAAAGGAAACATTTTGAAAATAACGTAACATGATTGTCAATGTTATGAGTGTCGCTGTGATATATATATATATATAGCAAAATACCAGCGCTTCGCAGCGATGTCGTGTGTTAAAGAACTTATGAAAAAGAAATGGAAACATTTTAAAAATAATGTAACATGATTGTCAAAGTAATTGTTTTGTGTATTTGGCGGCAGCATCACGAAGTTGTTTTGCTCTAGCTGCATCAGAAAATGTACCACTCGGCGTCTGACACGCCTCCTTTTACTGTTTTCTCACAGCTTGGATTGCTGCTGTCATAATGGGTTTGAGTGTATATATGTATATATATATATACACATACATATATACATATATATACCCATACATATCTTCATATCTATTGTGAAGTTGACCCGGACACAGACAGGCGACACGTTCATGTCACCCACAAACACGTTTATTTACAAGTATTTACAACAATTGGTCACTCAGACCCAGTCCAAAATAGTGAACACAAACCCCAAAGTCACAGTCCTGGCCACAATGCCTTTCTTCGGGCCGCCTCCACAGCTCTCCTGAGCTTCGTCCTTTCTCCTCCTAACTCCAGCCTCGAATGAATGGAGACAGCCCCTTTTATATGGTTCCCGGATGAGCACCAGGTGTTCCCGGCATTCCTCCTCTGCCACGCCCAGCGGTGAAGTGCCGCTGTCCTCCCAGCTGCTCTCGGCCGTCCTAATCTTCCCCAGCACTTCCTGGTGTGGCAGAAGTGCTGGGGTAACGGTC
Organism: Polypterus senegalus; assembly: GCF_016835505.1. Lineage (NCBI taxonomy): Eukaryota > Metazoa > Chordata > Cladistia > Polypteriformes > Polypteridae > Polypterus > Polypterus senegalus. Next base: position 1,938 of record NW_024381537.1, read on the forward strand.
CCAAGGCATTGGGCGCTCCTGGCGGTGACCATGGGCCCCTACAGGGTGGAGCTTCCATGCCCTGTACCCGTGGCCCCAGAGCAACCCGGAAGGCAACCCCCGTGATCCAGGGTGGGCACAGACCACATCCGGTCCCTCATGCGTCCGGCGGGTCATGGCCCTGGCATCCCTGACACTATATACATATATACATATCTATATACAGGACATATCTACATATACACATATATATATATCTGTATATACATACCTACAGTACACACACATACATACATACACACACACAAATTATATATATGTGTGTGTATGCATTATGTATGTATATATATGTGTGTGTGTGTATATATATATATATATAATATAGATATGTGTTGATATATATATATATATATATATATATATATATATATATACACCATATATACACCTGGATGTGCTGGAGGGAAGAATACCAGGGACACCGCAGTTGGGAGTGCCGGCAGAAGCTAATTGGGAAGCACCTGGAGCACGTCCGGGTGTGTATAAAAGGGGCCACCTCCTGTGTCACGCTTGGGTCACAGATTTGCACAGAGACACAGAAGGTCGTAGAAAAAAAGAAGGATTTTTATTCAGACACCGCAAACACATGAGCTTAAACGTGCTCCATGACAAGTCAGAGATGACAGTTCCGCTAGGAGCAGAAGCGATAAAAGCAAACAATCAATTCCAAAACTGACAGAAGCTGCGCAAGGCTTATAAGTGGCGGAGTACCGCCTTGAGCTTAGTATTACAGCGTTATAGTGCAAGGATAAGGAGCAATGTGTAGTCAGTGTTTCAGGGTTTGTGGTTTTCCCAGGAGCGTCTGTCTCTATTTGGGGTGCGATCAGCCCTCCAGCTCACACCCTCCCCCTCAGCTTTATTCACATTCCTGTGAATCAAGACTCTCTATACCAGGTTCATTTAGTCGTGATAACACGTCTGCATTGACGTGTTCAGAACCTGGTCGGTGCCTTACTGTGAAACTGTAGGTTGTAAACCAGAAACCATCTCATTAGCGAGAGTTTGTATCTTTCTATCGGTACAACCACTGAAGTGGAGCATGATCAGTTACCAAAGTGAAGTTTCGTCCCCACAAGTAATAGCAGAGCGCTTCCACAGCCCACCTAATTGCCAAGCATTCTTTCTCAATTGTAGAATAATTGCGTTCTCTAGGAAGTAATTTCCTACTCAAATATGTGATTGGATGTTCTTCTCCATCAAAATTTGTGACAGGACTGCGCCCATACCAAATGCACTTGACGTCTGTTTGCAAGATAAAATCTTTTGTGAAATCCGGGTTCCTTAGAACGGGTAAGAAAGACAATGCTTTTTAAATCGTTGAAAGAACGTTCACAATTTTCTGTCCACAAGATTGGTCGGTTTTCTGCCTCTAGTAAGTTCTGTAAGAGGAGCAGCTCTATGTGCAAAATTTGGAATGAATTTTCTGTAGTAACCAGCGAGTCCCAGAAGGCGTGCACTTGTTTCTGTGTCCCAGGTCTCGGATAAGCAAGCATTTCTTCTATTTTCCTTAATTGTGGCCTAAATAAACCCTTGCCCATAGAATAGCCTAAGTAATGAGTCTCTGACATGCCTAGTTTACATTTCTTAGGGTTAGCAGTAAGGCCAGCCTGTCTCAAGCTTTCAAGAATGGCTTGAAGCCGCTCTAAGTGTGTTTTCCAATCATTGCTAAAAATCACGCATTCGCCAAGGTATGCTAGCATATTCAGAGTGAGGCGAGGGATCTGATCCATCATATAAAAGTTAGAGGTGCCCGTGAAGCCCAAAACGGGAGTCTTGTAAATTCATAGAGTCCGTCAGGAGTCGCAAATGCCGTTTTCACAACTGCTAGCCTCTAAAGGCACCTGCCAATACCCTTTGTGAGATCTAGCATGGAGATATAGCTCGCCTGACCTAGTTTTCCAACAGTTCATCAAACCGGGCATGGGATAAGCATCAATTTAGAGACCTTATTCGCGCCTGAAATCGATCGAACCGAACCGAACCGCTTGCTTTGGGACTAATACACTGGGCTGCACCAGTCACTTTTACTTCACGAATTACACCAGTGTCAGCATCTTTTACCTCTTAGCACAATTTTTCGCGCTCCGGTATCCGGACGGCCGCATCTGTCGCGAACATCAGGTTCTGTGGTAATTTTATGTTTGTAATGTTAGTCTTGCCTGGTAAATCTGAAAAGACATCTGTTTTCCCGTTCTATCAAAGATAACAGTTCTGTCTTTTGCTTGTCAGTAAGATCGTTACCAATGGTAACATGGGGTTGAGAAACAGCAGCCAAGGAAGTGTTAACCTCTTGTCGTTAGGCCATTCCTTCAAGAGGTTAATGTGTAAAATCGGGAATGGTTTCCCCGGGCCCGGGTATTCTAACCTTGTAATTTACCGGCCCTTTTCCCGGTTTCCTCAATAATGGCGGGGCCCTGCCATTTAGCTAAGAATTTGTGTGGATCCAGGAACCATTTCCCAAAAAACACGATCGCCAGGTTTGAACTCACGGAGCTTGCTGCCCTATCGTAAAGACGCTTCTGAGTTTCCTGTTCTCGTTGTTGGTGTTCCACAGCAATAGAGGAAAGCATAGAAATTCTGTCTTGCAACGAAATTAGTCGATCTGCAAAGCTTGGACCTTTAGCTGCCCCTTCCCTATCCATTCTCCGATACATCCAGGATGCCCCGGGGCCTCCCCGCAATCAACTGGGGACTCGCCAGTGGACGCCTGGGTGATTCTCGCAGTACAAAAAAAACGGTGGGGACAGTATTCCATGTTGTGGGATCATTATAGGCAATTTCGAGATCATTTTTTTCAATGTTTTTGTTAAATCGCCGTTAAACCATTGTTTGAGGATGGTAAACAGTAGTACTCAATTTCTTAATAGCGCTGTCCCCAATTGTTTCATCAGCGAGAAGTGAAAGGTGTGCCCTGATCAGTTAAGATTTCTCTAGGATACCAATACGAGTAAAGTTTCACATATGTGGCTACAGCCGAAGAGTTCCTTTTAAAGCGCAATCATTTCTGGATATCGTGTCGCATAATCAACCAACACCAGCAAATATTGGTCCCCATCCTTAGTCTTAGGTAATGGTCCCACAATATCTAACCCCCACGCTGAAAGGAACTTCCAATATGGGCATAGGACAAAGGGAGCCGGGGGAGGCATAAGCAGAGCGATCTGGCAGTCTGGACATGAAGTACAAAATCGTTCAACATCTTTTCCCATATTAAGCCAAAATCGTTTTGATAACGGTCTCTAGTTTTTCCACACAGGTCCCCCCAAGATGTGAATGTGCCAGATGCAAAACAGTTTCCTATGTGCTCCAGGTACCACCAGTTGTTCAATAAATTCCCCCCCAAATGATCTGAGATCACTCTGAAAAGGCAACCGTCCTTTTCTATAAAGTGTGGGGTTTTCCACCCGAATTACGCCTTGGTAATAAAAGTCATTAGCAGGCAATGTTGTTGCCCGGTTTGTGTTCTGGGGGTTTTCAATCTGGGAAGATGTAGAAGGACCAGCCCATTCTGGAAGATTGTCGGGGTGACCTCCTCCGCCCGCTGGGGAGATCGGGTTCAATATCTAAGTTAGCTCTAGATTTTCCCCGCGCTACCAGTTCTTCGCTTGGTTTCTTTTCCCCAAAACCCCCCAAGTTCATTAGTGGACTGGATTACTGGTCCCTTACATTTTTAATCAGTTTTGGGAAAAAAGGGGATTTCTCCGTCCTATGGTATGGCCCAAAGGGCACAGCGGAACGCAGACAAACCCTTTAAAATGGCGACCCCCAAAAGTTAAAGGAAGAAGTTAAGTCTGATAATCTTAACATCACCATGTACACAGCGTATTTTTACAGTATCACAGTCTCTAAGGCATTGTTCATTAAGACAAAGACTGTCCCCCCAAATTTTACCGGATCCACAAGCCATCTTTTCCATCCGATATGGAATAGTTGAGCAACAAATCTCGTCCAGTCAATCTCCATTGAATGAGCTGGAGACAAGGCATTCTCTTGCCAAATGGCCGAGTTGATCCCCAGGAAACATCTACGGTCGGCTCCGCTCCCAAAAATCCTCTGCGATGTCCCCGCCACGTGCTCTGTAGTTCCACGGTCCGTCGACCCGCTGTTGCCTGTCTCCCAGAAACAGGCGCCCCCTCTATGACTGGGTTTCCGGGGGCCTACCTGACCCCATTAGATTTTCAGGTCCTGCAGCTGCCGATCGGGAGCGAGAATGTCCTGATGTTCGTCCACAGGTTGAAGCGCACCAAATCCACCCCTGTTTCTCCAATCGGACTGTGAACCCTCTAATCGTCTGGACATAATCTTAATGATTTAATATCATGGCGTAGAAATTCATCTTGAAGAACTTTAGGTATGCCGGGCCCGTAACATATTCCCCGACAACTGTTTCCATCCGCTCCTTCAAACCAACAGTGCACTTATGTATCAAATCTTGAATTTGCGCACGGATTGGGTCATCCATGTTTAGTTTCCAGTCTTTAATCATAAGTTTTAGATCTCTGAAATAAGTGTGGGCATCCATCTGTGCAACCACTTCTGGTACCACTTGTCACGCTTGGGTCACAGATTTGCACAGAGACACAGAAGGTCATAGAAAAAAGAAGGATTTTTTTTTCAGACACCGCAAAACATGAGCTTAAACGTGCTCCATGACAAGTCAGAGATGACAGTTCCGCTTTGGAGCAGAAAAGAGATAAAAGCAAACAATCAATTCCAAACGACAGCGCTGGAATTATAAGTTCGGAGTACCGAGGCTTGTATTACGCGTTTTAGTGCAGGACGAGGAGCAATGTGTAGTCAGTGTTTCAGGGTTTGTGGTTTTCCCAGGGCGCCCGTCTCTCATTTGGGTCGACAGCCTCCAGCTACAATATATATATACATACCTATCTACATCATATATACACAAAACATAATAATACACAACCAAATTTATTTTGTGTGTGATGTATGTATTATGTAAATTTGTGTGTGTATATATATATATATAATGAATAGGTGTGTTATATATATATATATATATATATATATATATATATATACACCTGAAATGCTGGAGGGAAGAATACCAGGGACACCGCAGTTGGTGCAGGCAAGCTATTGGGAAGCACCTGGGGCCGTCGGGTGTATAACCACTCCCCCCATTCGATGGGTGGAGTCAGAAGTGTATAAGACAAAGTCAAGGAGGGGCAGGCCTGAAGAAAGGAGGCATTGTGAGACCTGAACTTCGAGGAGTTTTCCGATTGTGTGCACCTTGAAATAGTATATTGTAAATAAAGTGTGTTGGGTGATTTAAAATCATGTCTACCTGTCTGTGTCTGAGCCAGTGTCCACAACTTTTTTCAAAATATTTAAAAACGAAAATGTGATATTTTGTCTCTTTAACAAAACAAATAAATAACAGAAAATGCTCCAACTATCAAATCTGTTAAAAAAGTGTCAACTGAATTCTACACTATGTCTACATTTTCTAACCCTTAAAAAGAAAGTGCTTATTTTGCTATAATTAAAGTATGTAGACAAAGTTCAAATACAAAGTTTTCTTTTATTTAGCTATTGTTAAAGGTATTTGTACCCATTTTAGGTGATAACTCGATTATACATTACAGAGACCATCACACAGAGATCATAATCCCAGACGCCATTGATATTCACAATAAACCAAA
>NW_024381538.1:0-4931 GCF_016835505.1 Polypterus senegalus
CCCGTTTCCAGTGAGTGACTCGCCAGGGTGCCCTTGTCACGGTTGGGCAGGCAGGTAAGTCCTTTGTCTCAGCAGTGGAGATGCTTTACAGCTGATCTCGTTGGCTTTCTTGTTCAACGAGCATGCAGGGAAAATGGAGCCGGTGAGATCGACAGGCTGGATTCGGGTGACGGCGATCGCGATCGTGATGCGGGCTCTGCATCGGTCTGTCGTGGTGAAAAGAGCTGAGCTGTAAGGCAAAGCTCTCAATTTACCACTGATCACGTCCTACCCTCACCTATGGTCATAAGCTATGGTAGTGACCGAAGAACGAGATCGCAATACAGCGGCTGAAATGAGTTTCCTCCGCAGGGTGTCTGCACTTTCCTTAAAGATAGGGTGAGGAGCATAGTCATCCGGGAGGCTCAGAGTAGAGCCGCTGCCCGCATCGAGAGAGGAGTCAGATGAGGTGGCTCGGCATCTGATGAGGATGCCTCCTGGACGCCTCCCTGGTGAGGTGTTCGGCATGTCCAACTGGGAGGAGGCCCCAGGGAAGACCCAGGACACGCTGTAGGGACTATGTCTCCCGGCTGGCCTGGGAACGCCTTGGGATTCTCCCGAAAGAGCTGGCAAAAGTGGCGGGAGAGGGAAGTCTGGGCTTCTGCTGCTGCTACCCCGTGACCTGACCTCGGATAAGCGGAAGAGGATGGATGGATGGATGGATGCTCAAAGGAAACTTAGTCTAGAATTAAAGGGTAAGAACGATGAAAGAGAGACATACTATAAAGGTGAAAATGGAAATGCTTAGTGGTCCCTCAAAGATTGGAAATTGTGCAAGTTACTCCACTGTATATGCAGAGGTTTAAGACCCACTGAAACAGCAAAGAGAAGCATCAGGATTTTTTTCTATTGTGTTCTTTTGCATTATGTCCTTCTCTTATGCATTAGGTTTTGATTAAACAAATCACTTATGATTTTTGATATATATAGGCACCCTTTCATTCAGGGCACACAGTACCAATAAGAATGCAGTTCTTTTTTTTTTTTTTTTTATTATTATTAATTTTATTACAATCAATACATAGCAATCAAGTTTTTACAAAAAAAAAGAATTATGCTAAGAACAGATCGATCCCCACCCCTGAGAGAGAGAGCAAGCCAAACAGTGTAAAATTTAAGGCTTGTAAAAAATACCATAATCAACAAATTCTCTGTGCTTTATAAAATCATTTCAAAATATTACTGATTAGATCCTGCCATGTTTTGAAAAAAGTCTGCACAGATCCTCTAACTGAGTATTTGATTTTTCCAATTTTAAATAATATAACACATCAGTTTCCACTGACTTAAAGAGGAGAGTTTGGTTCTTCCAGTTTATCAGAATAAGTCTGCTGCCAACAGTGTAGTGAATGCAATCACAATTTGTTTGTCTTTCTCACCTTAAGACCCTCTGGAAGAACCCCAAACACAGCTGTTAATGGGTTAGGAGGGATTGTGAGTCCAAGACTGTCTGAGAGGTAATTAAAAATTTTTGTCCAGAATAATGTTAATTTGGAGCAGGCCCAGAACATGTGACCTAGTGAGGCTGGGGCTTGGTTCAACGTCAGTAGGTTGGATCATGCCCTGGAAACATTTTGGAGAGTTTTAGTCGAGACAGATTTGCTCGATATATAATTTTGAGTTGTATAATTATATGCTTTGCGCATATGGAGCTTGAGTGAATTCTCTGCATTGCTACTTTCCACTCCTTTTCTGATATATTAATTGAGAGGTCATTTTCCCAGTGTCCTCTTGGATCTTTGAAAGGAAGGGATTGTAAAAGGATTTTAAATATTGTAGAGATGAAGTATAACTCCTTGAAATTGAGCAATAATTTTTCCAGCGTGGATGAGGGTGCAAGATGAGGAAAATCTGGAAGGTTCTGTTTAACAAAGTTCCTGATTTGAAGATAGTGAAGTAATTTTAGTGGAATGTTAAATTTGGAAATGTAATTGTTCATAGGATGCGAAGACGTTGTCTATATAAAGATCTCTAAGCAAGTTAATTCCAAATTTTTTCCAGATATTAAAAACTGCATATGTTTGTGAGGGTTGAAAGAGGTGGTTCTTTTGCAGGGGTGCCACAGAAAGAAGCTTCTCCATCTTAAAATGCTTTCTACATTGGTTCCAGATTCTAAGTGAGTGGAGCACAATTGGGTTATTAGTGTATTGCTGAAAACGTGTGTTTATTGGAGCACAAAGCAAGGAATACAAAGAAGTACTGCAGGATTTTACTTCTATTGCGGTCCATGCCTGTGTATGTTCTTCTATTTGTGTCCAGGTTCTTATCGACTGTATATTTGCCGCCCAGTAATAAACTGGAAGTTAGGTAGAGCCATGCAGCCTTCTGCCTTTTGTCTTTGTAGGGTCGTTCTTTTGATGCGTGGATGTTTAGAATTCCAAATAAATGAGGTTATTGTTGAATCTAATTGCTTAAAGAACGATTTATTAATGTATATTGGTATGTTTTGAAATAAAAAAAGGAGCTTAGGAAGAATATTCATCTTAACAGTGTTAATTCTTCCAGCTAGTGTGAGATGAAGGGTTGACCATCTATGCAAGTCTTGTTTAATTTTTTCCATGCAGACGAAAAATTTTGTTGATATAGAACTTTATGTTTACTTGTGATGTTTACCCGAGGTATTTAAACTGTTCTGCAATGATAAAAGGAAGGGTGTCTAATCTAATATTATATGCTTGCAATTCACGGAAAGAGTACACTTTTATTCAGATTAATTCTGAGACCAGAGAGCTTTTGAAATTCTGTGAGCTGCTAAGACTGCAGGCACAGAATTTTCTGAGATCCGATATATACAGTACCATGTCATCTGCATATAATGAGATTTTCTGTTCCAGTCCTTCTCCTAATCCCTTTATCTGATCAGTATTTCGACAATGTATTGCCAGTGGTTCAATGGCAATTGCAAACAGCAGTGGTGACAAAGGGCATCCTTGTCTTGTGCCACGTTCTAGTTTAAAGTAGTCTGAGCAAATGTTATTGATGCAAACTGAAGCTTCTGGGTTAGTATACAGTAATTTAATCCATGCACAAATGTTCGGGCCAAACCCAAACTTCTCAAAATAGTAAAAGGTATTTCCATTCAATCATGTCGAATGCTTTTCTGCATCCAATGATAATATTATTTCTGGGGTGTTTGATTTAGTTGGTGAGTATATTACATTAAACAGGCGTCGAAGATTTGAAGATAAGTGTCGGCCCCTAATAAATCCAGTTTGGTCTTGTGATATTACTGAGGGAGCACTTTCTCCATCCTTCTAGCTATGATTTTAGAGAGTATTTTAACGTCGTTATTCAGAAGTGAAATTGGTCTGTATGATGCACATTGTAATAAGTCCTTATTTTGTTTTGGAAAGACAGTGATTAGTGCTTGGCAAAGGTTTGTGGAAGAGATTGGTTATCTCTGGCTTCTGTAAATGTTGCTAATAGGAGGGGAGCTAGCGGAGCGGAGAATTTCTTGTAAAACTCTGCAGGGTAGCCGTCAGGGCCTGCTGCTTTTCCACCTTGGAGTGACTTTATAGCATCCAGTAATTCTGATAATGACAGAGGTTTATCGAGCTCCTCCACACTAAAAGCATCAATTTGTGGTATCTGTAATTTATCCAGAAATGCATTAGATTGTATATTGTCTTCTTTAAACTCAGTAGTATATAGGGATTTATAGTAGTCTCTAAAAGTGTACATTATATTTTTGTGTTCGATGATTTTATCTCCATTCTGTTAGTAATTACGAGATTGCGCTATGCGATCATCTTGCTTGTGGATTTGTTGTGCTAAAGCTTATTAGCTTTCTCTCCATGTTCATAATAATGATGTCTGGATTTTGTAAATTAGTTGTTCGGTTTCTTTAGTTGTCAAGAGGTTTAATTCTGAATGTAGAGCCTGCTCCTCTTATGTAGAGTCTCGCTTGGTAGTCTGGCATGTTCTTCATCTATTTTAGTAATTTCGCTTTTATCTCTGCTACTTTCTTGCTCGGATTTATTTCTGTGGAAAGATATGAGATAATCTGTCCTCTTAAGAAGGCCTTAAGAGTTTCCCAGAGTATTCCTGCAGAGATCTCAGGGATGTATTTGTCTCTAGAAAGAATTCAATTTGTTTGGATATAAATTCAGTACAATTCTCGTCAGCTAATAGAAGGATTGAGACGCCATCTGCGGGGTGAGTGTATGGGGCTTAGTAATTTCAGCTCCAAGATCACCGGAGCATGGTCTGAAATAACAATAGCATCGTATTTACAAGATTTAATCTTAGGCAAGAAGTTATTATCTATAAAGAAGCTAATCAATCCTTGAGTAGCAATGATGTACTGGTGAGTAGAAGAATATGTTCTTGAATTTGGGTTTAAAAACCCAATGCAGTTCTTTTGCTTTTGTTTTTATGATTATCGCGTTTGAAAGTATAAGAAAGGTATTTCCAAAAATATGAAGTCCATCTGCTACAGTTTTACACTTTGGCTCTAATGCTACCTCCACATCTTTTAGTCTGTTGAATGTATGTGCTAGTATCCTGTGCAATGTAATGATTCTTTTTGTAAAATGTGTAATGCCACGAAAGGTGGCGGCAGCTTCCACCTGCAGCTATAGAATCTAAGAGCGCACTCCACATTAGAGTTTAGATCTAACAGTGCCATGCTGACACTTCAGTATGCGAGCAATAGTCGAGAATGCAGTCAGACTTGTTTTTGGGCACATACACCATCCATGAACTGCCAGATTAAACATTAGCATGGTGAAGTGTCATACAAAGTGACTACAGCGGGAAGTCCCATTTTAGTTTATGGTGCTAAGAGTTGTGGCTATGCGTGACACTGTCAGTCATACTGAGCATCTGAATAATGCTATGGTCAGATCATTGTTTTTAAAATCACACCATGCACTGAAGTTTTCAACATTAGG
>NW_024381539.1:0-9716 GCF_016835505.1 Polypterus senegalus
GGGAAAGAAAGCTGGAAGAAAAAAAATCACACAGATCTAAAAAGATGCAAACCTGCTACCATTAATTCTAGTGTAGGCTGCTAGCGACACTAAACTCTGAACCACTGTAATTTTGTTTAATGCAGTGTTGTAGCAGTGCTGCTCTCTATGTATGCCAATACGCAGAAAAGTCATTAATTATGTTTATGTCCTTTGAACTGAGACATACCTGTGCCACATGGCTTGACTAGCTATCAGATAGATAGATACTACTTTATTGACCCCACAGGATCATTCATATGCTCCTGCAGCAATACAGAACATAAAAGCAACGTGCAAAAGAGCTCAATCTAACTATTAAGCAATTACAAGCTATAAAATAATATAATGAAATGTTGTCCTTAGCAAAATAATGTCTGTTATGTGTGATTCAGTTGAAGATGGGCATGATGGAATGAGGCATTAAAAGGTCTGATGGCCAGGCAAAAGTCCTATCAGTGCCATAGTGGAATGACCCTGTGGTTAAAAGCTGTTCTAGGTTAACACATCATGGAAACCACAGGGGTCATTCAACATCATAGTCACAATGGTGTTGAATCTTGTCATATCCTCTTTCTGCCACTAAGTCCAGAGTCAGATCTGTAATGTACCTGGCCATTATGATAATTTATTCATCCCAGAGCTGGTGTTACTCCCCAAGACCGAGATGAGCTAGCAACTGTACACTGGCTACTATAGACTATATAGGGTTTGGTCTCAGATCGATCACGCAGAGATGGAGCGTCTGAAGTGGAGCTCACGCTAGCAGTGGTGCTATTTTTCATATTATTTGCTTATTATTCTGAGATATCCTGTATTTATTCAACCCGAGAGGGACCGCTACAGCATATGTAAACACATATAAACATGGCCAACAAGAAGGGGTCCGAAGGAATCGAAGACTAAAGCTACATCAAGCTGCGATCAGCAAGCCCTAGTTGAGATCGCCTCTCAGAGACAGACCTGGATCAGATGGCAAAGTACAGACTCCTCGGGACCACGGTCCGCTACATCGTCGCCTGCTGAGGCGAAAAGGGAGCGAAGGTGCGATCGTGAGTGCAGATGTGGATAGCTCGCCGATTGGAGAGGATTACCTGAAACTGGAAAGGCGGAGGTCCAGCGGCTTCATTCGCAATCGCAGCGGGACTGGAGCAGCGGGACCGGCTTCAGCAGAGTCTGCTGCTTCATCTCGTACAAGAAGGCACATTTGAGCTATCTGAACTGAAAGTGTTGCTCGCTGACCTCAGGCAAGATATAAAGAAAAGCGAGAAGGCTAATGAGAAAGCAACGGCAAAGGCACATGAGAGACTGAAACAGGAGAATGAAACAGGCCAATGAATGTCTGCGACAGGAAATCCAACAGGCAAATGAAAGGCTTCGTCAAGAGGTACAGCTAAAAATTCTACAGGTGCTGGGTAAAATTGAAGAGCGCATTGAAAAACTGGCTAAACTGAGCACGCTTGCTGATCGATTGGAGCATCTTAGTGAGACATTTCTGAATCGGATCAAATAGCCGAACATCTAGCTCCAGTGCGAGGAAAGAGCAGTAAATGTCAGTTGAATGTAAAAACTCGGAGAAAAACTTGGAGACAGACTGGATGCTTTAGAAGATGGGAATAGAAGGTATAATGTCAGAATTGAAGGCTTGCGGAGAATCGAAAGTTTAAACCAGTGAAATTCAGCTGAACTTTTTCTAAAATAATCGGGCGACTTTAAAGCAGAATCTGAGATAGCAGCGGCTTACCGTCTGCAGCGATCAAACACCGTCAGACCCGACCAAGATCTTTTATAGTCCGTTTTGAGCGATTATCATTTAAGTTAAGAGGTGATGGAACTCCTCAGGAAAAAAAGGAAGATATTATATATGAAGATTGCCAAATTGGCGTCTTCCTGACTTCTCTCCAGCAACAGCTATCAAAGCAGCGCCGCCTTCTATAATATTAAACAGCGCTACGGCAAGCCAATGTCAAATCTGACCTCCTGTATCCGGCAAAACTGAAAGTGGAATGGCAGGGGCATTTCTATGTTTTCGCTAGCAAGGAGGAGGCAGAAAATGAGTTAAGAAAGCTGATCCGGGACTATTCTGATACATAATTGTGAGTCATGGCGGTAAATGATAAAGCTAGGATTAATAATCTACTGTCTGATCTATTTGTTTTTAAAATACGGGTTTTTATCATATATTCTCATATTCTTATATTATTATTACTACTTATTACTTATCATTACTTGTATTACTAGGGCTAAATGTTTGTGTTTATTGTGCTTAATTCCGTTTTCCTCCTCTTTTTTTCTTTTCTAATTATTTCATGTGTACCCTAAATGAGACTGTTCAATATCATACCCTTGGTTTGCTTTATTGCTATTACTGCATTAAGACTTGTTATGCTTGTTTTGGACACATCTTTAACACCATCACCTGGGTTTATTATCTGGGGATATCATCTTAATGCACTAAAATTGATGAAGATTATATGTATGTATGTATATATATATATATGTATATGTATATATGTATATGTATATATATATATATATATTAAGTGCAAAATTCTTTTCTTTCTTTTCCTCTTTTTAAAGACTATATTGGTAACAGATATCTCTATCTTTTAACCTTAAAGCGCCACTGCATGGGGCTTGATGTGCTGGGCGTGCTCTGTCTCTGGGTATGTCAGAGGACTGGGACTGCATGAAGTGGGTTTTAGCCTCACCTGGGGAGGCAAAAAGGGAGGGTGGGGTTAAGGGGAAGAGAAAGAGAGCAGGCTTGATCTATATCTAATCTATCATCTCAATCTTTATAATTATAACTATCAAGCGTAATAATAAGATGCATAGCAACAACTCTTGGGGAATAGGAAATTAAGACCTAAACTATTTCACTTCCAGTTAAGACTATAATATGACACCAAAACTCAGAATCAGTGTCTCCATGATGGGACAGTTAACCGTAGCTGGAATGTTAAAGGCCTGAATCACGAATTAAAGAGAAGAAAGTACTTTCTCACCTAACAGTCTAAATGCTAAAATAGTATTTTACAGGAAACCCACTTACTAAGTAAGGATCAGTTCGGCTGCAAAAGACTGGTCTGGCCAAATGTTCCATTCTAGTTTTACAAAGAAAACTAGAGGGTGGAATTCTCATACATAGAACAGTACCATTTGTAGCATCAGATGTAGTATTGGATCCTGAAGGAGATATGTGATGGTCATGGGAGACTTATCTAACTGTAAAATGATTTTGATAAATGTTTATGCACCTAATGTTGATGATAAGAATTTATACAAAATTTATTTGCATCCATTCCCAATCTGAACACTCATAAACTTATAATGGCTGGGGACTTTAATTGTGTTCTAAATCCACTTTTAGATAAGACTTCCTCCACAGGGGAGCGGCAACTAACACACTAAAGATAATTACAAAGTTTTAACTGATCCAACTTATCAGATCCTGGAGGTTTTAAACCCAAATTCAAGAACATATTCTTTCTACTCACCAGTACATCATTGCTACTAAAGTTGATTACTTCTTTATAGATAATAACTTCTTGCCTATGATTAAATCTTGTAAATACGATGCTATTGTTATTTCAGACCATGCTCGATGATCTTGGAGCTGAAATTACTAAGCCCCATACACTCACCCGCAGATGGCGTCTCAATCCGCTTCTATTAGCTGGCGAATTGTACTGAATTTATATCCAAACAAATTGAATTCTTTCTAGAGACAAATACATCCCTGAGATCTCTGCAGGAACACTCTGGGAAACTCTTAAGAGCCTTCTTAAGAGGACAGATTATCTCATATCTTTCCCACAGAAATAAATCCGAGCGAAGAAAGTAGCAGAGATAAAAGCGAAATTACTAAAATAGATGAAGAACATGCCAGACTACCAGCGAGACTCTACATAAGAGGAGCAGGCTCTACATTCAGAATTAAACCTCTTGACAACTAAAGAAACCTGACAACTAATTTACAAATCAGACATCATTATTATGAACATGGAGAGAAAGCTAATAAGCTTTTAGCAACAAATTCACAAGCAGAAGTGCATAGCATAATCTCGATAATTACTAACACGAATGGAGATAAAATCTCGAACACAAAAATATAATGTGCACTTTTAGGACACTATAAATCCTATATACTACTGAGTTTAAAGAAGACAATATACAATCTAATGCATTTCTGGATAAATTACAGATACCACAAATTGCGCTATTGGTGTGGAGGGCTCGATAAACCTCTGTCATTATCAAATTACTGGATGCTATAAAGTCACTCCAAGGTGGAAAAGCAGCAGGCCTGATGGCTACCCTGCAGAGTTTTACAAGAAATTCTCACGCTCAGCTAGCTCCCCTCCTATTAGCAACATTTACAGAAGCCAGAGATAACCAATCTCTTCCACAAACCTTTAGCTAGCACTAATCACTGTCTTTCCAAAACAAAATAAGGACTTATTACAATGTGCATCATACAGACTAATTTCACTTCTGAATAACGCGTTAAAATACTCCTCTAAAATCATAGCTAGAAGGATGGAGAAAGTGCTCCCTCAATAATATCACAAGACCAAACTGGATTTATTAGGCGACATTAATCTTCAAATCTTACGCCTTTAATATAATATACTCACCAACTAAATCAAACACCCCAAAAATATTATTATCATTGGATGCAGAAAAAGCATTCGACATGATTGAATAAATACCTTTACTATTTTGGAGAAGTTTGGGTTTGGCCCGAACATTTAGTGCATGGATTAAATTACTGTATACTAACCAGAAGCTTCAGTTTGCATCAATAACATTTGCTCAGACTACTTTAAACTAGAGCGTGGCACAAGACAAGGATGCCCTTTGTCACCACTGCTGTTGCAATTGCCATTGAACCACTGGCAATACATTGTCGAAATACTGATCAGATAAAGGGGATTAGCAGAGAAGGACTGGAACAGAAAATCTCATACTATGCAGATGACATGGTACTGTATATATATCGGACCCAGAAAATTCTGTGCCTGCAGTCTTAGCAGCACTCACAGAATTTCAAAGCTCTCTGGTCTCAGAATTAATCTGAATAAAAGTGTATACTCTTTCGGTGAATTACTAAGCATATAATATTAGATTAGACACCCTTCCTTTTATCATTGCAGAACAGTTTAAATACCTCGGGTAAACATCACAAGTAAACATAAAGCTCTTTATCAAAAAAATTTAAGTACGTCTGTATGGAAAAAATTAAACAAGACTTGCAAAGATGGTCAACCCTTCATCTCACACTAGCTGGAAAAATTAACACTGTTAAGATGAATATTCTTCCTAAGCTCCTTTTTATTCAAAACATACCAATATACATTAATAAATCGTTCTTTAAGCAATTAGATTCAACAATAACCTCATTTATTTGGAATTCTAAACATCCACGCATCAAAGCGACCCTACAAAGACAAAAGGCAGAAGGCGGCATGGCTCTACCTAACCAGTTTTATTACTGGGCGGCAAATATACAGTCGATAAGAACCTGGACACAAATAGAAGAACATACACGGCATGGACCAATAAGTAAAATCCTGCAGTACTTCTTTGTATTCCTTGCTTTGTGCTCCAATAAACACCACGTTATCGCAATACACTAATAACCCAATTGTGCTCCACTCATAGAATCTGGAACCAATGTAGAAAGCATTTTAAGGCGGAGAAGCTTCTTTCTGTGGCACCCTGCAAAAGAACCACCTCTTTCAACCCTCACAAACATATGCAGTTTTAATATCTGGAAAAATTTGGAATTAACTTGCTTAGAGACCTTTATATGAAACGTCTTTGCATCCTATGAACAATTCGTTCCAAATTTAACATTCCAGCTACAAAATTTCTTTCACTATCTTCAAATCAGGAACTTTGTTAAACAGAACCTTCCAGATTTTCCTCATCTTGCACCCTCATCCACGCTGGAAAAATTGTTGCTCAATTTCAAGGAGTTAGACTCCATCTCTACAATATATAAATCCTTTTACAATCCTTCCTTTCAAAGATCCAAGAGGACACTGGGAAAATGACCTCTCAATTATATATCAGAAAGGGTGGAAAGTAGCAATGCAGAGAATTCACTCAAGCTCCATATGCATAAAGCATACAATTATACAACTCAAAATTATATATCGAGCACATCTGTCATCGACTAAAACTCTCAAAATGTTTCAGGGCATGATCCAACCTGCGACGTTGCAACCAAGCCCCAGCCTCACTAGGTCACATGTTCTGGGCCTGCTCAAGTGCATTATTCTGGACAAAAATTTTTAATTACCTCTCAGACAGTCTTGGACTCACAATCCCTCTAACCCATTAACAGCTGTGTTTGGGGTTCTTCCAGAAGGGTCTTAAAGGAGAAAGACAAACAAACTGTGATTGCATTCACTACACTGTTGCGCAGACTTATTCTGATAAACTGGAAGAACCCAAACTCTCCTCTTTTAAGTCAGTGGGAAACTGATGTGTTATATTATTTAAAATTGGAAAAAATCAAATACTCAGTTAGAGGATCTGTGCAGACTTTTCAAAACATGCAGGATCTAATCAGTAATATTTTGAAATGATTTTATAAAGCACAGAGAATTTGTTGATTTAGGTATTTTTAAAAGCCTTAAATTTTACACCGTTTGGCTTGCTCTCTCTCTCAAGGGTGGGGATTGATCTGTTCTTAGCATAATTCTTTTTTTTTTTTTGTAAAAACTTGATTGCTATGTATTGATTGTAATAAAATAAATAAATAAATAAAATACTATAGACTATATAGAAGATAACAATGCCAACATTTTGTAACACACAATGAAGACCCTGGGCATGTCTGTGATTCACCCCATCCAGTCTATTAATGCCTAGTACAGTTGCTGGCCGAGTTCCTTCTCAACTTCCCTGGCTATATGCTATTAGATTATTTCTGTAGCCCTGGATCAAAAAAAAAGATTTATGTGAACTGCTGTTTTCAACCATTTTCTAAGATAAAATGTGTAATTAGCACTAAGCAAGGTCCAGTTTTATTTGAAATTAACCAATTTGTGACGAATTAAATTGTTCCTCTGAGCTATATAAGACTAGAAACCCTGAAGCTTATGAAAAAACTCGTAATATCGACCTACCTTAAATTCCTTTGCACCTCTCCATCAGTGTCTTTTGTTTTGTAAATGTGTCGATCAGCACAAGCAGCCTGATGTCTCATTCCCCACCAATGCAGCTCAAGTGCGCAGAGAAGATTCTCAGAGCTCAAGTCTGTTTATCTGGGTGTGAGGTGCCTGGAATTGTAGAGGTAAATAACATATCGTTATTTGGAACACATGCATTTCATGCTTGTTCTGTCTACAATGATCTATGTAAATGTAGGATAAAATCCGAGGCAGGAATTGTTGAACACATAACTAAAAAAGGAAAGTTTTTTATATTTTAGTAATAATTGACAAAATGTAGACATGAAGTGTATCTATACTAATAAAAGGCAAAACCCTCACTGACTGACTGACTCATCACTAATTCTCCAACTTCCCATGTTGGTAGAAGGCTGAAATTTGGCAGGCTCATTCCTTACAACTTACTTACAAAAGTTAAGCAGGTTTCATTTCGAAATTCTACCGTAACGGTCATAGGATCGACAACATCCGCCATGTTGAACTTTCTTATTTATGGCCCCATCTTCCACGAAATTTGGTAGGCGGCTTCCTGCGCTAACGAAACAGATATGCGATACTTATTTCGGTGGTATGACACCAATGTCAGCTGCCATATTGAACTTTCCAACGTCCACTAATTCTCCAACTTCCCGTGTAGGTAGAAGGCTGAAATTTGGCAGGCTCATTCCTTACAGCTTACTTACAAAAGTTAAGCAGGTTTCATTTCGAAATTCTACACGTAACGGTCATAACGGTTGACAACGTTAAGCCATGTTGAACTTTCTTATTTATGGCCCCATCTTCATGAAATTTGGTAGGTGGCTTCCCTCGCTAACCAAAAGCGATGTATGTACTTATTTCAGTGGTATGATGCCACTGTCGGCCACCATATTGAAGTTTCTAATGTCACTAATTCTCCAACTTCCTGTGTAGGTAGAAGGCTGAAATTTGGCAGGCTCATTCCTTACAGCTTACTTACAAAAGTTAAGCATGTTTCATTTAGAAATTCAACGCGTAACGGTCATAACGGTCAACAACGTCCGCCATGTTAAACTTTCTTATTTATGGCCCCATCTTCACAAAATTTGGTAGGCGGCTTCCCTGCGCTAACTGAAACCAAAGTACGTTCTTTTTTCAGTGGTATGACACCACTGTCAGCCGCCATATTGAATTTTCCAACGCACTAATTCTCCAACTTCCCATGTAGGTAGAAGGCTGAAATTTGGGACTTATTTCGTGGTATGATGCCACTGTCGGCCGCCATATTGAACTTTTCAACATTCTTTGTTACTTATGGGCCCATATTCAAGAAATTTGATGCGCGGTTCCCAATGCTAACTGAATCCTTCTTATGTACATATATACGCCATAGCCTGCAGCTCGGTCACCGGTGGGCGGCGTGGTCCCCATCCCAACGCCTCCACGCTGTTGGCTGCCTTCCTATATAAGGCCGTCCGTCGCTCCAGTCTCTACATTCCCTTCCTTGCTGCCACGGATTCACGCTCCCTGCTGATAACTACAGCCTTTTTATTTAATCCACGCTTCTCCGCTGTTTTATTGTTCATTTATTACAATTATAGTTATTGTGTAGGTATTTTAGACTTACTGTTCATTGTTCAGATACCCATTTCCTTTATCATTCCAACCGCACCCGCTTTAACATGTCTATCGAGTGGTTTCCATGCCCGGAGATGGCACCTACCTTTTCCATTCTCTTTGGTACATATTTCACGGCCATATCAGGCTCACTCTTGATATCTGGAGGAACATTGTGTCTTATGTATTGAATGACTGGGACAGGTTCAAGGTGTGGACTGATGGTACAGGAGATAATTATACTACACAGGAGGACTATAAGAGTGAAATGCTTAAGCCCTTCACCATGCAGCTGCATGTGAGTTGATGGCTGCCGCTGAATTGTTCGTTATCGCTTTCAAGTGTACCGAAATGGCCAAATATTTTACACCTTTGGACAACTGCCAATGCCTCTTAAACATCTTAGATTCACAGGTGACGATTTCAGTAGTGGACACTTTGATGTTTATGAATGTTTAAACTCTCAAAAGCTGGATGTGAAGTTATCGATGGAACTGGTTGTATACTTACAACGCTTGACAGATGCTGAATGTCACTTCAACACAAGTCCTACAAATACTGTCGTGTCGTAATTGAAACAAACCATGAAACTCAAACCGATTATTACAGCAGCAATCCAGGCTGTGAGATTTGAGACAAGATTGCTTTAAACATGGCCAACTGTACATTGCATGCTCAAGAGTAAGCTCAGCACACAGCTTGGTCATATTACAAACGAGGCAACTCAAAATGTGGTATACAAAGAGATCCTTAACAAATAATTATTGGTATATTTTCCTCAGTTTAAAAAGGTTTAATTTTCTTCTTAATAAAACTTTTAGGGCGTACTAGCTGTGAAGCGGTATTTCTAGTATTATAATATAATGAAGTCCAAATATCAAATAAACACTTTCACAAAGGAACAAGTATAACAAAACCGGAAATGTCTACTTGCTGTTG
>NW_024381540.1:0-23419 GCF_016835505.1 Polypterus senegalus
GTCTTTTTTTTTGGGAAAGTTAACTTTGGAAAAGGGGGCAAGGGGTTTGGGGCGAACCCCGGGGGGCTCAGAAGGCGAAATAAGATAAATGGGAGGGAGATGATGGGTCCCCCGTAACTGTCAACCCCCCAAAAAAACAGTCTCGAATTTGCACCCCTTCACCCAAAAAAACTTATTTAAAAAGGTATAAAAACTCTGTTTATATCCCCGCCCTTCATTAACGACCCCGGTTTACCTGTGGGCATGGCGCCAGGGGTAGCCTGTCTATAAACAATTTTAAAAGTTTAGGTTTCACCGCTTTCTTTTCCAGTCTTACTTTTGAATATGGTAGTATTTTACTCTTTAAGTTTTTATTGTTTGCTGCCTTCTAAATTTTAAAAATGCATGTTTTTTTGCCTTTTTTGGAGGTCTGCCTGGTTTCCCCTCGTTGACAGTCAGTTCAGGGATTATGTGGGGGCGTATGATGTCCCAAAAAACCCCCCCCCCTTTTTTTTCCCAGCTCAACTCTATTACAGTTAATGGAAAAATACCTTCCAGTTAAGCCATTGGGTAGAATTTGAAATGAAACCTTAATTTTTTGTAAGTGAAAAGGGTGGCCTGAAATTTCAGCCTTCTCCCCCGGGAAGTTGGAAATTGGATGAGTCAGTGGAGGAGTGAGTGGGGTGAGTGAGTAGGGCTTTTTTTTATATAGATGACGGGTTTAAAGGGCAAAATGTTTAACTCAAATATATAGTCACAAAAAGTTAATTTTTAAACCCTAAAGATTGAAGTTTTCAAAAAAAAGTAAATAAACATGATGTTCAAGCTGTTTTTTTTTAACCCTTTAATTGAAAATTTTTTCCTTACCTAAGTAATTTAAAACCCCACCCAGCCTAGGGCACAAATGGAACAAACCATGGCCATCACAGCCCAAACAAAAAAAAAAACCACCATAAAACCAATTTGTGTCACTAATTCACCTAATCTGCAGTCTTTGGACGTGGGAAAACCCACACAGACAATGGGAGAACATGCAACTACCAAGGAGGACCCAGTGTGGGAACCCTTGTTTTCCCAAGACAGCATTACCACCCCCAAACAGCCCCCTCTGTAAAAATCAATCAATCAGTCTTTTTTCAAACTCAGTCCTGAAAAGATGGGGGTGCTGAAGCCTATCCGGGGCATGGGGGGCAAGGGGGAAAAAAAACCTGGACAGGGTGAAGTCCATCACGGGTGAACACACACAAATATCCCAACCCCCTTGGGGCCAATTTTAGGTTGCTGTCCCCCCAAACTGCAGTCTTTGGACTGTGGGGGAAACCCATCAGACAAGGAAAAAATACAAAACCCACAGGGGAACCCAGGTCAAAATTTAGTCTTTTATGGGAACACAGAACAACCACTATCCCCTGCCCCCTTTTTAAAGTGTTCATTCATTTTTTTAGTCTTTTAAATTAAAATTAAAACATGACACACAAATAAGGACCAACTCTTCTTGTTTAAAATTTCATGGGGTTTTTTTCAATTTTTTTCCATGACAAAAAAAAATCATTTCTTTTCACTTTTTTACTCAGGGTTTTTTTTGTCTAATTTATTTCTATTTCTGGGCCAAAAATTTCAGAACTTTTTTGTGGAAAAAAACTTTACTCTTTTAAAAAGTTTTCATGAAAAAGATGAAAAACAGCACAATTTAATTCATAAAAAACATATAAAAATTTGCTTCAATTTTTCAATTTCAGACTTGCTTGACTTTGGGTTTTCCAAAAATGTCCGTCTGCCCTCATTTCTGTAATTTTTAATCTTCCAAAAAAGAGGGAAACAATTTGATCCAGTGCTGAATTAAACCCTTTTCTTTAGGTTAACCTCTTCAGTGTTTTTTTTTACCTAGGAAAAACAAAAAAACAACTAGAAAAAATATTCGTGTAAAGAAAAAAAAATAAACAAAAATTTCTTCATATTGCAGAAAAGATATATCCAGTTAAAAGCTGAACTGATGCAGAATAGCATTTCTTTGGATATGTTTTGAAACATGACAGCCCAATGTTGTAATCGGACAGTAGAACATGTTTATTTGTGTTTTTCTATAGTTTTTCTCTTGCTTACTTAAAGAGTAAAATATCAGTGCATGAACCATGATTGATGCGGCCTTTGTGTTTATGTAGCTACCACAGTGCAAGGGTTAGTGACTTCCACATTTCCCTGACATGAACATTGACAGTTGCCATTGGGAGAGTGCTTATGGTAATGTCTTGGTTCTTCTTGCATTCGATCGCATTATTTTGCCATTTTATCACGCTTACTGTCATACCACGCTGAAGCTTCATGTGACTAATCATATCATGGTGGTTTGCTTGTGTTCGATTTCATGCAATAGATTCTTTTTTCTGTGTTAATGTCTGATTACTAATTCATATTGTCATCACTTTTGCTTCAATCACAATGGTTCATTTTCAGTTCATCCAGAAAATGCCTTGCAGCTTTCATTTGTTATTGTGTTTTAGGTGGAGGCTCTACCCACTAGTAAATATTCATGAGTTACCTTAGAGTAAAAAAACTTGGAAATATTCATGATTTGTTGCAGAATAATGTTATTTAATTCCTCCAGATTGCAGCAGAATATTTCATGAGCACTATTTGGGCAAAATGTAAAGCAGTTCATTTCATGTCATTCAAGTGTGATTCATGGTTAACCATAATTGCATAGATTTCTAGCCCAAGTCACACTTGGGGCTAACATCAAGGAGTTTAAGCTTGGATGGGCGGACCATTTCTGCCTTTGCCACACCCAAAGGGACTGTTTCAGATAAGGTGAAACATTTAAATGAAAAAACCAGAAATTATATAGACCAGGGTTGATAATTTTAAGAATTCCAGGCATAGTAGACTGTTCAAGGAATGAAGCGAAAATTGTCCAATGATATGTTTCAATGACTAGTACAATTTCTAGTCTGAGAGCAAGCTGGGATTAAAAATCAAGAAACAGAATGAGTAAAGATGTCAAAAAGGACAGTAAACAAAAATTGTAGTCAAAAAAAAAGGTAAATATGACCTTTTTATTTGCTCCTAATTAACAGTAAAGAAAAGTCAAGAGATAAATCATGAATCCCAAATTTTAGGATTTCAGGATACTATGCCACCATCTTAAAAATGAATTGTGATGATGGACAGTGTTAGGATCTATCATAAGTGGACTCTCAAAACTTGTTTTCTGATCTCTGTGCTTTGGCCTGGTAGACGTACTCCTATAAAATTTCCTCCTGTTTCCAAGCTCCTTTTGATGGTATAGGGAAAATTTTACTTACTTACATCTTGACTTTTTGCAATTACTATAAAGAAAAACTTGCACTTTTAAGGATTGTAAAGGTCAGTCTGTCTTGCATTTTTAAATTTCCCATTTCTCACCATTATTATAGCAATATACAAAGTGCAAAATAGTCCCAAAAAAAGCTTCAGAGGGTGTGCAATATAGTTTGTTCCAATATTCTTTGTACAGACAGATGGTTTGTAAGTAATCAACAAAAGAATGGGACACCTGTAGGAATTGTTTACATCAACTTATTACCATTGCTCGAGAAGTTGTGTTTTAACCATATTTGTTCCATGTTTCAGTTTTAAATTACCTAAACTTGAACTTGTTAAATTTAAACAAATTTGGAAAATGGGAGTTGCTATAAAACTATTGACTGGTAGTGTATAAAATGTTACATTTTCTTAAAGTGATTTTGCAGTGTTTTTCCCATTAGATGCTTTTATGTTTTGGTCTGGTTTGAATATTATTAATAAAAATTTGGGAACAAATATACAAAACAGTAATCCAAAACTAGAAGCCAATATTAAATATTTCAACTGCTACTTTTATTTGAGGTGAACTAATATAAGCTGGGATAAAAGTATCAGACTGGAGAATATCAGCATGCTTGAAAGTAATAAGCTGAGCTTCATTGAAGTTTCTGGGAAATTTCGACAAGAAAAGCAAAGGATGAACACAGCAGAAAGAAATCCAAGTCGAAACCCCACACAAAAATGCACCATGGACCCTACCTCACACTCTAAAATTATTTTTTTTTGTATGACTTTAAAATTTTATGAGGCAATGGAGGTGACAACAATAACCAAAGCATGCAAATTAAACCCTGAGTTAATGTAAAGAACAACACTCATTCTCTGTTGATAGGGGCCAAACCACTTCATGACATTACTGCCTGGTAGTGTAGCTCTGAGAAGCTTAACACCACAACTGTTTTGCCAGAATACAAGAGATGCAGAGTGCAAAGGTGATCCCAAAAACTGTGTGTCTCAGCATACATGACCATTCTGATGGCTGACCAATGAAAGTAAGTGAACAAGGAAACACAGGATTAAGGAGAACAGCAGAAGAAAGCTGAGTTCTAAATTTGTTGCCTCACAACTGGAGTGTCATGGTAAAGGATGAAGATGATCACAACAAAAAGGTCATTAAAGTTCCTAAAAAGATAAAAAAACCAGTAATGAACCCAGATATCTTCAAAGGAGAGGGTATCTTTCAGGATACATTGTGTTTCTTGACTGGTCCTGAAGTCGAGAGGGCAGCTCATACAGTGAAGTGAATCTATTAAACAAGGGAAAGTTGCAGTATCAGTATTTAATATTTTTTGGCATCTGCAGATCTTTTTACACATTTTTCTTACAAAATCCATGTTTTTTGAAACAAAGTTATCACAATATACATCAAAAAAGAACTTTTAGGAAGAACACAAAAAGGGAAAAGTCAGGCTTGAAGGACAACAGAAGTGTTACATTTTTTCAAAATAAATTTTTTAAAAATCAAACTTGAATATCTCTTCTATATATACTGTAATAGAAGGTCAAATGTTATTCAGAAATCAATACTGTGGGCCCGAGCAAAAATTATTAACACATTTAGAGATAAATGACATATTTAAGGAATGTGATAAAATGTTTACTCCTCTTTGAAATACCAGAAATGACACTCTAGTTTGTTTTATAACATACTAGCTGAAGCCGATGCTGAAAAAAAGCCAGGCTCCTAGAAACTCCAACCCCTCTAAAAGCAATTTTTGTCTCTAACTCGTAACTTTGGCTGCCTTCCGGGCTGTTTGAGCTTTGTTGCTGTAGCCTTGCACTTCGGGCCAAACCCTCACTTCCGCAGACAGACAGACCGACACTTCAAACATAGACGTTTATATAAAAAATATATGATAATTCCATCATTATAAATAAGTAAATACATCTATACCATTCATTGAAATATCAGATGCTGTTTAATTCCTACAAAGTCAAACAGATAGCCCATGGAGCGATAGACCTCTCACTACCTCCATTATCTGTCTCTAATAATCTAACAAAATTTCTTAAATTTGGCATCAGTTCTAGAATGATGCAATTCATAACCTGCAATGTCTTTGGACTGTGGGAAGAAACCAGAACATCTGGAGGAAACCAGTTGGACATGCTGAGAACATATCAGTTCACAGGGAGACCAGCCCCCATTGTGGGGCAGCAGCGTTCAACTGCCCACTGTGCTCCCCTCCCCCAATCCATCATTACATAACTCAATGATAAACTATTTCTAAGAATATCTTATATATAAACATCTATGCATGGAAGTGTATGTGTGTCTGCCCGCTCAGAGTAGAGGTAATTTGGGGGAAGTGGCTCTCCCTCCAAGGAAACAGAAAACTCGCAGCCACTAATAACAAAGCGAGGTCCGCACATCAACAAAACAAAACCTCAGAAGAAAGAAAAAAGTTGTTAGCTGCTAACATTGGCAAACGGTACCCCTTTACTTTTCTTCCCCCAATACAACCCATGCAAGCAAATCACAAAAAAACCTCCCTAGGAGAGAGATGCCCAGAATAGTTCCTTTCCCAACCACCTGACATCTCTACATTTCAATTTTTTTTGCGATTTCAATAGTCTGTAGGACCCTGGCTTTTTTCAGCATAGGGTTCACAGCTATTTTATATATATATATTATGGTTAAAATTAATGGTACAAGGGTACTTCAAGTTGACCTAAACAGACTGAAATTTTGAATTTGTTCTGTTTTTTTTTACACTTTAATATACATAAGGAACTGTCTTATAATTCACCTTTGGTAGGGTCAGGGATGTTAATTACAATTTAAGGTATCTTAACTTGGAAATTAATGTTTAGATTGTTATACTGATTATATTCTTAATTGATCTATAAACCATTAAAACTATTAAATATTAATCTCACCTTTGACTTTCATAAACAATCTCAGAATGGGGGAACTATAAAAGAAACCTTTATACATTTTTATGTAGATAACCCTCGTGCTTTATAACATATTAATTGGATCTCAAAATTAAATATACACATATTTTGCTACTCACTGGTTATTATTTATTTCACCTTCAGCACAAGGAATGCAGTCAAAAAAATATTTGTCCTTTAACTCTTTGTGAGTACCAGGCAGAAACCTCTGTACAGACATATTTAGGTACCTCATAAACAACAAAAAAACACATCATTTCAATAAAGTTGCACAAAAATATAATTGGGTTCGAAACTGTAAATACTCTTTTCATTGATAAAAAAATATACACTAAGTACACTGTTCACTACGGGAATTGATTTAAAATAAGTGTTCACAAAACTTTTAAGTAATAAACAAATACTTTGCATCTAAAATGTATATGAAATGCTAAAAATCTTACAACTGCAAAATGATGATATCATTTCTTTTTAGTTTAGAGTTCTTGCAATAGCAAGTTAATCTTACCTCATTGTGACCCCCTGCCCAGACAATACGACATTATTCATCTGAATTTTCTTCCATCTGGTAAGATGGATCATAGAAACCAACTGTTAAAAATTTTTTGAGTCTCTCTTCACCAAGTTGCCAATTTACCACTTCGATTTTTGGTTCTGGATCACCATATGCATCAAAATAAACATTGTCTCCATAGAACTGTGGTAAAGTTAACATTTTAAGATAGTGTAATACCTGAAAAAAAGAAAAAAAAATATCTTCAGATTGGCACAACTGTCAGAACTATGGTTTTGCAACCTAATGATTTGGGTGGATGTCACATAAGTGGGGAGCCTGGGTCTTAAAGTTAATTTATGGAGGGCTGCAGTGATTTTCAGGGGTTTTCCCTTGATGTGTTGCTTAATCAAAATATAATCCTTGCTATTAATAAATGTGGGAGTTAACCATATAGCTTATAATTGTTTTAATTATATAACATATTACTAAATACACTATGTCAGTTCTTTTTTTGAGGATGTCATCAGAATGTTTTGAACTGGGGTTAACTACTGTTTCTCAGTATTTCATTGATTCTTTTTTCCCTTTTATTTTTTAAAATCTTATTTTATGAAGACATGAACAAAGATGCAAAAAGACACAAACGATAGCTTTGTCAATTTTGCATCCCATAATTAATAGAAATTAAAAACAAAGTTCCATATTTTACTTTTAAAGGTAAAAGTAATTAAAAGGGTTTGCATTTTAAAAAAATTTTAAAAAAATTAAAGCAATAAAAAAATCTTTATCAGTAGCAATGATTAGCTTCTATTTCTCTTTAACCAGTTTACGCCATTTTCTTTGTTTCACCCAGGTTGTAGTTTTCCCCAATTTAAGAAAACTGTCTGGAACAAAACCTGTAGCATATCATCTCCAGAAATTCTCCTTGTTTTCATTTAAGTTTTTTCCAGGTATCATGATTATTCACACTTTCCCCAAAATAAGAATATTAGGCACAATTACAAGTATACTGTACTGATGAATTAATGAGTGTGGGGATGTGAAAAAACCTTTAGTGTGATGTCATACATAGCAGTATTCGTGCTTTTTGCTGTGATTGCATATTGTTATTCATTTTGTTTTTCCCTAAATCCATTTATTATAACCTGTTTTTTTCTTTTTTAACGTTTGTGCAGAAGAGGTATCCATGCAGAGATGGGCATACCATGAGAATAAGCAATAGACAGCATTTCAGTGTTTTACTGGACATGTCTATATCAATACACCTGCACATTATTCACACTCTACATTTAGGTTGCTATTCAAAGGCACAGCATTGTCAGGAAAGCACTGCATTGAATAGTCTAAGCACCTTAATGTAACTATGCATGATTTTACCAGCCTAAAATAATAAAAGTAATAATAAAATGAGAAAATCAGTACATAGGTGATTGAGTATTAGAGCACACAATAGATTTTCCCACCTGCCACGGCTCAACTCTCATCTTGTCTGCACACGTCTTATTTATAAAAGGACCCTGACCATCCTTGCAGTTGTACACATTGTGGAGAGCATGTGCTACAGCATACAATGCCTTGTATACACAGCTGGGAACTCGAAATTCACCTTCATCATTGTATTCTGTTTTTATATCTCTCAGATTTTCAGCCCCTGTGCATTTACTTTTTGTGACATCCTTTGAATTCAAACTACAATTAAAGATAACTTCCCAAAGTTCTTTAAATAAGAATCTTCAAGATTCCAGAAGGTATATTCAATAAATAGTCCCGTAAACCAGGGATTACAGCATTGGGTAAAGCCATTCCAATTGTTCCACCATAATTTTGTAATATTCCTCTTTTGCTGGAAGTCTCTTTTGTTATCCAGCTGAGGGTCTACCCACTGAATGCCAGTAGCATTTTCAAGGGCTAGCTCCTCAATAAATGTTTTCATTGCTACTGCATTTAGATAAGCAACAACAACTTTTGCAGAAGATTCTTTAATCAGACGGATGACTTTGATATACTTTTGTCGTGTCATGACAGTTGAAATGACAGCTGAATATTCTATACAATGCCTTCTTCTTGAGCAGCTTGTGCAAAGCTAGCAATTCCATCATTGCCATAATCATTGTCAGTCCTAACTGTCCCAACCCAGTTCCATCCAAAATGTTTTACAAGTGTGCCAGGGCTCTGCTTTGGTAGTAATCACTTGGAACTGTTCGAAATAATGTTGAGTATTTTGTTCTGTCACTTAGGCAAGCAAGCAGAAAAATAATTTACCTGTAAAACAAATATGAACATATAGTTTAATTTTGAAATTAATAATAGGTGTTAATTTTAATCTGTGTATATACGTGATATACCAAGTAGAGCTTAAATTACACCACTTACTTGTGGTATTTGAAAAGCATTTGTAACTGAAGCCACAGCTGTGTGTAGGGTTGTAGAAGACATCCAATAACGCTAGGACAGGAGCAGGAGCCCTGCTGCAAGGCAGGTTACTAAATGTTCTGCTTCTGGGATCATTTAATGCTGCCAGCGTTTTTTTAATAGACAATTGCACAGATGAACAAGCATCATATATCTTGTATCCCAATGAGATATTAGGAAGCAGTTTGCTATTATTATTGATTTCTTCTATGGCAAAATCATAGTTTTAACATTGGTACTCTCTTTCATTGAAACTATAGAAAACAATGTAAAAAAATTACATTTTTAATTGTTCAATTCTTGATTCAAAGTTACATGCTATAATTTTTCATCAGTTAAAAAGATTTTCAGATCTATAGTTTAAAAAAGTCTTTTTGATTCTAATTACTAAAAGTATGCAGACTTTTAATGAAAAAAAGTAATTGAAATTAAAAAAAAACATTGATATATTTTGGTACAAAAAAGTAAAGGTATCATGTGGTAAAATGTTATACACTTGAAATATATTTTGTTAATTGCATTAAATATATGTATCAATTATCAAATTTCAAATAAACCTTTTGCTTTCCTTCATAAATTTCATTCTTTAATTATATTTTATAATTGTACCTCTTTGCATTCTGCTTGTTTGGGTTTAATTTAAAAATAGCACTGTATTCTCATTGCTGTGAATGTTGAAAATTCCTGCTATCATTATGTCTCCATCCTTAGATAAGAAAGGTGCATCTACAGTGTCATACAGGCTGCAAACAGGCTCTTCTGCCTTTACGCTGTTTACATACAGCACCAGCACCAGGAGCAGCATCTTAAACATGCTGTTTTGACAGCTCACCTGTTCTAAACTCTGTCTTTTTATGTGATATACTGTAATTAACCATGCTCACTTAACTAGAAAAAAACATCTTTGTCACATACTGTATTCTCTGGTGTCCAATACTGTACATGTTTTTTGTCTTCATGCAATGTCCCTTAGCTAAACTTAGGACATAATTAAACAGAGGTGGATATTATTACCAGGTCCTAAGTGGTGAATATCCCACAGCTCTTTTAACATTCTGGTCAATTGTTACAGAGTATGTGTTAAATATCTATTTTTTTTCTGTAAAAAATTTTCACTGCTTCAAGTGACCTGTCTTACAGTGGTACTTTTATATTCCTTATCAAACCAGTGACTTTGGAATTGATAAAATCAAAAAGGCTTTTTCCTCAAATGCTACCTTAAGCACAATTAACAACTTGCACTTAATCAGGGTGACAGTCCTGTCACATATAAAAGAAATACTTGGAGATTGTGCGGTCTTATTGTTTTTTTTTACGACAACCTTGACGATCTTTCATTTTGATAGTTGTTGAAATTTTCCTTTACATGTCAGCAAATACTGTAAATCTGTTCAGCAGACTACATGTGCAAGCTAGGGCATGAGTGCATTCTATACATTGTCATTTTGCTTTATGTGTTATCTTGTTTTTGTACTATAGTATGTTTGCTGTTGTTGTATATAAAGTTGTGATGATATATTGTATACTATACAGTGATCCCTCGCTATATCGCACTTTGACTTTCGCAGCCCACTCCATCAGGATTTTAAATGTAAGCATATCTAAATATATATACAGGGTTTTACGCTGGTTCATGGATTTCTGGACAATGGGTCTTTAATTTATGGTACATGCTTCCTCAGTTGGTTTCCCCAGTTGATTTTTATACAAGGGACGCTATTGGCAGATGGCTGAGAAGCTACCCAATCCTCAATGATATACGATATGCTTTCCCAGCGGTGCTTGGCATACTTCCAACAGCACGTATTGATTTTGATTGTTTGCTTTTTTCGCTTCTCTCTCTCTGACATTCTCTGCTCCTGATGGAGGGTGTGAGCAGAGGGCTGCTTGCACACTGGCCTAGAGGATACGGATGCTCATCTAAAAAATGCTGACAGACTGCTTTCACATTGCTCCCTTCTTTGCAGCTGCTTGGCGGTGCTTCGTATTCTTAAAAGCCGAACAGCCCTATTGATTTTTGATTGTTTGCTTTTCTCGCTCTCTCTCTCTCTCATAATATTATGACAACATAAATCCATTAACATTATAATTGAGATATGGTCGAAGAATACAATGAAGAAAAAGTAAAATCTCCAGTCAATGGCATAATTGGAGTAAAATAAACATTAGAACACTCTAGACGAGAACAGGCCATTCAGCCCAACAAAGCTCACCAGTCCTATCCACTTGTTCCTCCAAGAAAACATCAAGTCGAGTTTTGAAAGTCCCTAATGTCTTACTGTCTACCACACTACTTGGTAGCTTATTCCAAGTGTCTATCGTTTTTTGTAAAGAAAACTTACTAATGTTTGTCGCGAAATTTACCCTTAACAAGTTTCCAACTGTGCCCCCGTGTTCTTGATGAACTCATTTTAAAATACAAGTCTCGATCCACTGTACTAATTCCTTCATAATTTTAAACACTTCAATCATATCACCTCTTAATCTTCTTTTGCTTAAACTATAAAGGCTCAGCTCTTTTAATCTTTCCTCATAATTCAACCCCTGTAGCCCTGGAATCAGCCTAGTTGCTCTTCTCTGGGCCTTTCTAGCGCTGCTATGTCCTTTTGTAGCCTGGAGACCAAAACTGCACACTGCACTCTAGATGAGTCCTCACCAGTGCATTATAAAGGTTGAGCATAACCTCCTTGGACTTGTACTCACAGATCGTGCTATATAACCTAACATTCTGTTAGCCTTCTTAATGGCTTCTGAACACTGTTGGGAAGTTGATAGCTTAGAGTCCACTATGACTCCTAAATCCTTCACATAAGGTGTACTCTTGATTTTCCGACCACCCATTTTGTATTCAAACCTAATATTTTTACTTCCTAGTGTAATACTTTGCATTTACTGACATTAAATTTCATTTGCCAAAAATCTGCCCAAGCCTGTATACTATCCAAGTCCTTCTGTAATGATATAACGGATTCCAAATTATCTGCTAATCCACCTATCTTGGTATCATCTGCAAACTTAACCAGCTTGTTACTTATATTCCTATCTAAATCATTTATATATATTAAAATAGCAGCACCCCTAGCACTGACCCCTGTGGAACACCACTCTTAACATCGTCCAGTTCTGATGGGGTTCCCGCAACATCACCCTCTGCTTCCTGTGTCTGGAGGAAATTCTGCACCCATCAAAAAACATCACCTGAACTCCCACTTTTTTTTAACTTGATGCCCAACCTCTCATGTGGCACCTTATCAAATGCTTTCTGAAAGTCCAGATAAATAATACCATATGCTCCACTTTGATCGTATGCTTTTGTTTGCAACCTCATAGAATTCCAACATGTTTGTAAACACGACCTCCCTCTTCTGAACCCACTCTGACTGTTCAGAATAACTCCTGTCCTTGCCATGTGTTGCTCAATCTTATCCTTAATAATTCCTTCCATTAATTTTCCTGTGATGCATGTTAAGCTTACTGAGCTATAGTTGCTTGGATCTGCCCTGTAACCCTTTTTATATACTGGGATGATATTTGCTATTTTCCAGTCCTTCGGAATCTCTCCAGTGCTCAGTGACTTCCTAAAAATATGTGTCAAGGGTTTATATATGTACTCACTAGCCTCCTTAAGAACACAAGGATAAATATTATCTGGCTCTGGTGATTTGTTTGATTTCATCTTATTTAATCTGAGGCAGCACTCTCCTCTACAATTTCCAAATCCCTCAGTACCTCCTTAGTAGTTGCATTTACCTCTAGGAGGTTATCCACTTGCTCACTTGTAAACACCTCAGAAAAATGTAAGCTTAGGGCATCTGCTATTTCATTGTATGTATCTTTTAATTCCCCTTTACTATTCCTGATGAACTTGACCTCCTCCTTAACTGTTCTTTTACTACTAAAATACTGAAAGAATCTCTTGGGGTCTTCTTTGCCTTATCTGCTATATTCCTCTCAACTGTCTTTAGCCTCTCTGATATCCTTCTTAATGGTTTGCCCTCATTTTCTCATCTGCTTCTGATTAGCTTTGCAGTCATTAGTCTTATATGCCTTATACAGCAGTTTTTCCTTTGCAACTTCTTTTTAAATCTTTATTAATCCATACTTGGAGTTTTTCTTAGTTTCCTATTAATTCAAATTTAGGTATGTATCTGTCCTCCATTACATGTAAAACATTTTTAAACAGTTCAACTGCTCCTTGACTGTCTCCCACATTTAAAAGCTTATCCCAGTCTATCCTATTTAGACTTTGCCATCTGCTCAAAATTAGCCCTACTAAAGTTCAACTAACAATTTTAGTCTTTGCATCTGTACTCTTACAAAATACTGAGAACTGTATTATATTATGGTCACTTGACCCTAGTGGTTCAATCACATCTACACCCTCAATTCTATCCCTGATTATTACAGAACTAGTAAAATACCCAGCGCAGTGGAAGTAGTGTGTTAAAGAAGCAATGAAAAGAAAGGAAACATTTTGAAAATAACGTAACCTGATTGTCAATGTAATTGTTTTGTCACTGTTGTGAGTGATGAGTGTTGTTGTCATATATATATATATATATATATATATATATATATATATATATATTACACACATAAACATATATATATATACATATTTATACATATACACATATATACGTACATATATATCTACATATATACACACACATATACACACACATACATACATAACACACATATATACACAGAAATACATATATATATACATACATACACACACACATATAAACATATATATACATTGTCACACGTGTGCATGGAAGCAGCTGAAGGGCTTGACATAACTGTTTATACATCTGCCCAGGGGAGTGGGCGCTCTTTCTAGGTTCTCTGCAGGTCTACCGGAAATCCCACCAGGAGCTGCCATTTCCAGGAAGGACACACCACCCCTTTTCCCGGGGCCCCAAAAAAGGGGGTCACTTCCGGGTTCCGGCCCCCAAGGGTATGTCACTGCCCCGCCCAGAGGACTCATTTCCCCCCTCTAGCTTAAAGCCCGCCTTGCTTAGGCAGGCAGTTCTTTTTGACCTTAAAACGACTATATGTTCGCTTTTACGGGAAAAACCAAAAAACGGTGGGCCCCCCAAAACCCTTTTTCCCCCCAAGTCTCTACTATTAGGCTGGGCGGGATGGTGCCCCCAAGAAGGGGGACCGACCAAAAGGGAAACCCAGGTGGGTATAGGGCCGGGAGGGGGGGGGCCCCCGGGGGTCGGGAAGGGGCGGTGGGTTTGCCCACGAGTAACCCCGGGGCTAACAACCCATCTCGTGGAAAAAGTAGGGGGGCCCCACAGGCGGGCGCTTGGGACACAGAGCTATTTGCTCCTGGGGGGAAAGCGAGACCCGGGGCCCAAAGGTCCCGTTAATGAGGGTTATCCCGGGCCAGCAGGGAAAAAATATTAAACTGGGTTTAACCCCCAGAAAGGGTTCAGAGCAGGTATGGCCTCGCGCGGGGGAGTGCTGGCCTTTTGAATTGCCCCTTCAAATGTACAGGTGGCCTGTTTTGGGCACCCCCCCAGGATTTTCCCCACCCGGGCCCGGGAATTTCATTCAATGGAAAACCCCAGCCCAAAAACACCAAGGGCCCGGCCCAGAAACCTGGGGGGGCAGAACAGCCGGGACTCCCCGGGGAGGCCCCCCTAAAGCAGTCCCCCCCCCAGGCCTTTCCGGTCCCGCCTGGTTTTAAATGTGGGAACAAGGCGGACCGGGGGACAATAAGGGTTTTGTTTTTAGAACCCGGGAAAACCCCGGGGGAATTTTATTAAGGACTGGGGAACGCGCTTTTACCGCGAAACGGTCTTCTTTTGTCCCCCTTTTTTTCCCCCAACAAGGGATTAAAAAAAGACCAGTCTAAATGTATACGGAATCCCCCACAATCCCCCCTGTTATTTGGGTCTGGGAGGAACCGGGCGGGTTTACCGGCGGTACCCCCGGGATCCTCCGTTCGAATCTGGGGCGGACTGGTCTACAGAAACCCCGGGTAGTTTGGGAAATTCCCGTTTTGGCCCCCAAAATGATAAAGATATCTCGCGCTTCCCCCCTTTAATCACCGACGGGGAGGGGCGGGGGGCCCAAGGGGCGGAACCCGGACCGCGGGCTACTACGCATCCGCGCCCGGCGGAGGGGGATTCCCCGCCGGGGTCGACCACCCCCCTCTAGTTGCACTTTCAGTTTAAGCGACTCCGTTTTTTCAAGCAGGGAATACCTCTGAAGCCATAAAGTGGTGGTTTCGACGCCCCTTTGCCCATAAAACCCCCTTTTGCGGATAATGAATTTTTAGGGGGTTGCTGAAATGGGGAAGGCCCGGGTTTTGTTAGTCCCGGATTTGGGCGGGTTTTAAAGTTACCCCCCCACCTTTTTGGGGCCTCCCGCCCGATAAAACATTAGAGCCTTAAGCCCGCGGGTTTAAATGGGGGAGGTTCCGCTTTTCCCCGGATTCAACTGCGGAAATTGGGAAGGACGGGTCCTCTGACCCTTTCCCCTTTTTGGGCTTTTCCTTGACAGGATTGGGGTATGGGACCCCGGGAGCCCCAGCCCGGGATAAAATTAAAACCCGCCCCGGAACCCCGTTTCCCCTGAACCCGCCCCACCCCTGGCACCACAAAAAATATTGCCGGGAATAGGGGTTTTTCCGGGGGGATTCCAAGAAGTCCGCGGAAAAGGGAAAATTTTTCACCGGAAACGTCAAGGAGACCCCAAAGTTACTGAAAAAAAAGCATTTGAAAACCTCGTTATCACCCCTCAAACCGATGGGCTATGGAGGTTAAACCAAATTTCAAGCAAATCACGAAGGTAGTCAGCAAGGATGGGGGGGGAAAACTCCCCCCCCCTTGCCCTTTTTGTCCGGGCCCTCAAGCCTCTTCTCCCTTTTAAATTTATATGGGAAAGACACCGGGCTTTTAAAATTTTTAAAAGGGGTTGGGGAGGCACAGCCTCCACTAAATTTTGGAGAACCCCCAATTGCCAGGATTTGATAAAAGACCTATAAAAAGCATTCGAGGAGGCACAATCAGCACAGGCCCGCCTTTGCCTTGGCACCTCCCCGGGATTTCCCAACCGGGACCAATTGTTCCTACTTACCCTAAACTGCTCGCAACCCAGCCCCCAAAATTAAAGGGGGAAAGGGAAGGGATTTCCATTTGGTGAAAAAGCCCAAGCCAAGCTGGGAAAATTTATGTAAACCTGGGAAACGGGGGAAAAGGATCCTCCCCCCCCGGGCACCCCGTTCTTGGGGCCCATGCCAGCCATCTAACAGGGAGTCAACAGCATCCGCCGTCCCAGAGGTGGTGGGGGAAAACCAGGTCGGACCCCCCTGATTGCGCCATTATTGCTGGGGGGGTCGCCCCGGCCCCCAGACTCCCCGGGGGCAAAAAAAGTAGAAGGGGGTTAAAAGCTGGCACTGGGGGATGGGGAAAGTAGTAGTCCCGGTCCCGCCCCCCCGCCTTGATTTAAGCCTGGCAGTTGGGTTTTGGGAAATGCCGGGTCAACCAAGTTTTTGAGATGCTTATCCCATGCCTCCCTGGGGGGCCCCTCCCGGGGACGGGAAGCACCCGACTACATGCGCAAAGGGGGACTGGGAGGTTTTTAACGAGTCCCCGGGGGAAAAACCCCGTTAGCCTCCCGGCACGGCACTGTCCCCATTGGTTACCGGGGCCCACTTTCGCGGGGAAAGTTCCCCCATAAGTCGGCGCCATCTGGATGACGGTTTTTCTATGCCCCAAACCGGGAAAACAAAAGCAGGTCCCGCAGTATACGGACATTGGGGAGGCGGGCGGATCAACCCCAAGAAAAGTTCCGGGGGGGGAAGAAAAGGGGCCATGGGGGGGTCGTGGGGGCCAGTGTTCCGTTGGCAAATGGGCCGGGCCCCTCCAAACCAAACGGAAGTCCAACTTTTTTTGGTTTGGGGGTATACGCCGTTTGTCCGCTTCCAAGGCGGGGCCGACCGAGACAAAGAAAAAAGTCCTAATACGGTGGTATGGTCAAAAGCGGGGGGGCCAGTGACTTAAAAAAGGTTTACTTGCACCATCTTAAACTCCCCCAACTTCTCTCTCCCTTTTTTTTCCCGGAGCCCCGGGCACAGGCTTGGGGCCGGTTAGAAAGCCCGACTTTAAAACCCCGTATTTCCTGGCCGGAAAAATTTTGGGCCGGGGGACCCCCGGCCCGCGGGGGGAAAAGGGGGCTCTGGCGATCAAATGGGGGGCGAGCTGGGGGATACCCCTTTGGGTCGCGGCACTTTTTTGGGGTCATGCCTTTTTTAAATGGATGCCCCTTTACGGGATGAACCGCGGTCCGAGGGTTTCTTGACCGCAGCAGACAAATATAGCCCTTCCCGACGGGGGCCTTTATGCCAACGCCGATGCCCCTCCCGGCCCAGCCTGGTGGGGGGCCCACCCAGGGGCTGGGCTGAGGGGGGTCTTGTCACCCGGGGAGGGGAAACAGCTGAAGGGGTTAGACATTGTTTATAATCTGCCCCGGGGGGGGCCTGCGCCCCTTTTCTGGTTCTCTGGGGCTTCCAAATCCCACCAGGGGCATTTCCAGGAAGGACACCCACCTCCGGGGGCCGGCCCCAAGAATGAGCATTCTGGGCCCGGGGGATGTCACTTCCAGCCCCAGAGGCACACCCCCTCTGAGCAAAAACCCCGCCTTCTTAGGCAGGCACGTTTTGGACTTTGTTAAACGATATGATTCTCAAGCGTTTGAAAGGGAAAACCAATAAGGGGTGGCCCCAAACCCGTAAGTCTCTACTTATTAAACTAAACATACATATCTAATAAAACAGCTTTTCGTTCAGTGAAAACCGCTGTTTTTTAAACGGTTATCCCCCCACGCAAAAAAATCAAATCATTGTTTTTTTGCTCAATGTTTTTACGGGCCTGGCATTTTTTTTGGCCCAAATTCGTTTCGTTTGGTGGAGGTTTTTGTGGTGGAGATTTGGAGGTTTCGGTTATCAGTGAGGCGGCCCCCCTGTTTTGTTATTTTTACACTGAAAGGCCTCCCAATATTGCACCAAAATCACGGGTTTCGACCCGCATAGAAGATTTTTTTTTCCAAATAAAACTGGGCAAACTAGTGCAATAACCACCCCGAATTGCAGACTGGGCTTTTTTAAGCGGAGTGGAAAAGGCAGCTAGGCGCAAGGGATCAAAGAGAAAAGCCGGCCCCCTATCCCCGGTTTTAAAAACAATACGGAAAAAAGATCTGGCGGAAAAGGGGCGGTTTAGGGTTTCTGATTTTAAATTTTAAAAATTTTAATTTGAAAAGAATATTTTTTCAAATGCGAACCGGAGGGCTCCCGCCTGCAGCCTAAAGAGTCATCCCCCTTTTTTTTTCCCATTCACAAATGAATACACTTATGGCCCCAAAACAATTATGGAAAAAGACCCATTATTGGAAAATTGGGTAATATATATACATATATATATACCCCAGGGGAAAAAAGGGTTAAAAAAGGGAGAAAAAAAAAGGGGAAATTTTAAAATAAAATGACCAATATACATATTTTTTTTTATGTTTCTGGTTTGGTTTTCAAGGGTTTTTATTTTCTTTCAATCAGGGAAGATTTTTTCGTTACATTCCTGTTTTTCAATCGTTTAAAGATGAAGGTTTCATTCATCATTTTTTTTTCTGCATCAAAACATGCCTTCTTTATCTGAGACCCCAACTGATGCAGGGGTTTTTTTTCCCTTTTTGCGGGGCATTGCTTTTTTTACCGGTGTTTGTTTACAAACTGATTTTTGAATATGCCAATTATATTTTTGGGCCCCTTTTCAATTGTGAAGGGGGTTTTTTTAAAGCCTTGGAACGGCTTTTTTTTTCCGGGGCCCACAGGGAGCCACTCTTTAATCAATTCCCAGCGGGGGGAAACCATTTGTGCTATGTCCATAGCTTTTTTTTATGTTCCCCGCCCTGGGCACTTTTTTTCAGAGTTTGGGGAAAAACCCCTGACCACCCTATTTTCCCTCCAAAAGGTCCTTACCCGTAATATTTACCCGTGGCAGTTTGTTTTGGTTTTTCCGCGGGGACGGCCATATGGCAGGCCCCCAAATTCAAGCAGGAGCCTGTCTGAATTTAATTTAAAGTGTGGTTTAAGGCGGCCGAAGAGAACTCTGAATATGGTTTTTTACCCCCTTTATTGTTTGTGCCTTCCAATTATATAAGCTTTTTTTTTGAGGTTTTTGGTTTTTGTTTTCTATTAGCGGATTACGGGGGGGGTGATGATTCCAAAAACTCCTCTGTTTAAAGCCATTCCTTTAAAGTAAATGGAGAAAACCGCCCCGTTTGACCAAGTAGAATTTTGAAAAAACCCCCCCTTTTTTAAGGAAGCGGGAATGAACCGCCAAATTTCAGGGCCCCCCCCAGGGGTTTGGGGAATTAATTTGGCAGGAGGAGGAAGGGGGGGGAGGAGTGGTGATAATATGGGGGGAGGAGGGGGGGGGCCGCTTTATTTATGAACAAATCCCGAACCCCCCCTGTTGGGCAACATGTGTTTAAAACAGTCGCATTACTTTAAAACTCCTGCTCGGCCCCCCACCCAAGGTTATCCCAGAATATTTGGAAAAAAACCCCATGACTATAATATCCCCTTTCCCTTTTTGATTTTCTAAAAAGATGTTTTATTTAAAATGTCTGAATTTGGGGGGTCCATAACCCCCAAAAAGACCCCCTTTTCCAAAATTTTCAACATCACTTGTTAAAAAACTTTTTTTTTCATTCGTGTTGAACGCATTTTTTCATTCAAAAATACCCGTGGGGCAAATTGGGTTGTCCAAAACCTTTTGGTTTGAGGTGGTTATTTCACAGTTTTTTTTTTCACTCTATTCTTTTTTGTATAGTTTTTGAAATGTTTTACTATTTATCCTCTTCCTATTTTTAAATCAAAAAAAAAATGAATAAAAAATAACTTTGAACAACAAGTGAAAAAATTTAGTATAAACAATAAAATGGCCAGCGGGAATTTCCAACACATGGAAATAAAAAAAAAAGGGGAAATTTTTATTAAAATAAATGGGCATGATTACCAAAATTTTGCATTGTTTTTAAAACCCAGAATTTCCGCCCCTAAAAAAATTCCCCCACCTTTAAAAAAACCCCCCCTTTTTCTGCCAGCCCTTTTTTTTTGGGGGATGAGAACCGGGCCCGGTTTCATCCCCCCAATTTTTGCGTAACCAAAAAATATTTTGGGTGGGACCAAATGGGATTTTAAGGGGTTAAATTTTTGGAAAAATTTTATTTTTTTTTTCTTTTTTGGAACATTTTTTTGGGCTAAAAATTTTGAGCCCAAAAAAATTTTTTTGGTTTAAATCCCAAAAACAAAAAAACATTTAAAGTTTAAAAATTAAAAAAAACAAACAGAAAGCCCAAAGGGAACAATTTTCCCGGCCCTTGGAAAGTTGCCCTTTTGGGGGGCACCCCGGTTGTCCTGCCCCCCTTTTGGGGTTCTTTTAAAAGAGAATAAAAAAACAATTTTATTTTAAACAGCATTTATTTCTTTTAAAGGTTAGCTTTTTTTTTTTTTTTTTTTTCCCCTTCCTTAAAACAATAAAACCCCCCATTCCCGTGTTTTTATTCCTTGGGGGGGGTCAAACCCAAACCCCCAAAACCCCGGCCAAAACCCCCCAATTTAGACGTTTTTATTCAGTTTTAGGTTCTGGGCCCCCCTTTTTTTTTCTTTTTTTTCCCAGGGGGTAAAAATGGGGATACTTTTTGTTATTACGCTTTTTTTGTTTTCAAACAAAAATATTTTTCTAGTAGTAGATGACAAATGTAGGCATAAACTATATAATGTTGGCGAAGTCCAAATAGCAAAGAACATTTCACAGAATAACACAATTGACTTTTATTCAAACATAAACTGAGAACAAAGCTCTTAATCGACTGTGACCCCCAGTTTTGAATGCCTGGTTCAATAGATTCGCCCTGTTGGGAAATAAAAGGGTCACCGGTTGATCCTGCCCCTCCGTTTGAAAGTAAACTGCTCTTAGCTTACTTTTAGAAAAAAGCATACATTTGATTTCAGTCTTAACAGCCGGTCAATTGCGATCTTTGTAAAGGTTAGCTTTTTTTTTATTCACTTTTCACTCCCCAGTCCGTCCAGAATCAACCCAACAACCCCATCTGACCGCTGTTTTCACTCCACGCGTATAGCTCTGCAGCCGCGATGCATATCGCCGTTCTGACACAAACGCTGAAGTGCCCTTCAATCTCACCGTCACTTGCTTTTTTTTTTCCCAGTTTGTGGTGTTCCTGCCGTCCCCTGTTGCTGTATGCTTTTTCTTTTGTACTCCAGGACATGCAGGAAAGAATGGTAAAGACCAGAAACTTCGTGCTATATCAATCATCAGACACTCCCATCTGCCCGTGGTCAAACACAGGAAATATTTGGTGAAAAAGATAAAAAAGTGCATTTTTATTCAAGTGTACTTTTCCATCGCCTTCCTGTAAAAGCAGTGTACACACTTCTCCTATGCTGTGGTTTCATTACACACCTGAAAAAAAGAGACAATACATATAACATTTTCCCAGCATACAGCAACATGGGGGACTGGCAGGAACACTCAATAAAACTGAATAAAAGAAAATCAAGGGGGCCGGTGAGATCGAAGAAGGCAACTGCCAGCGTCTGTGTGTCAAAACCCGGTGGGGCGTTAGAAAGCATCCGTGGTACAGCACAGAGCTCCCCATCTGCCTGTTGTTTTGTTATACTTTTCAATACTTTTTATACTGCTCAACGGGCATGCTCAAAATACATGTGTAATGCCAGAAAATACGCAGACACTTCATTTTAAACAAAAAGTTTTTTATTCAAAACTACCTTTTAACCCAAAAAAAAAAGAAATTAAGTAGGCATTGAAAAATTAATTTTATGGAATTAAAATGCAGATTTTCTTCCTAAAAATCATCATTCAAATTTAACAGTTAAACCCCCAAGGTCCCTTTTAATTTAGGGGTTTTTTTGGGGACACCCTTCTACTTTCCTTTTACACGGAAAACCGGGTGGTACATTCTTGGTCACGTTTTAACCCAAATTCCCCCGATCCCCATCTGCTGCTTATTTCAAAATTCTTTATTATTTTTCACTATATGTTCTCTTTCTTTCAGGGGTAATAAACAAAGAAGGGAATTGTCTTTTAAAGGGGAGGTGGGAAAAGTGCTAAAAAAGTGCACTTTTTTTATACTTTTTCACCAACATATTTCCTGTGTTTGAACGACACGGGGAGATGGGAGTGTCTGATGATTCATATCTGGTTACTGGTCTTTACCATTCTTTCCTCTGCATGTCCTGGAGTACAAAGAAAAGCATCGGGAACATGCGGGACTGGCAGGAACACCAATAAAACTGAATAAAAAGAAAAGCAAGCAAGTGGCGGTGAGATGAAGGCAGTTTCAGAAACAGCCGTGTCAGATGGGGTTTATGGATTGATTATGAAGCGACTGAGAGAATGAAAAGTGAATAAAAAAGCTAACCTTACAAGGATCTTAAATTACACTGGCTGTTACAGACTGAAATCAAATGTTTCTTTTATTCAAAACAGTGCTAAGAGCAGTTTACTTTCAAAACAGAGGGGGGCAGGATCAACCAGTGACTCCTTGATTCCCAAGCAGGGCTGAGTCTATTGAACCCCGGAGTCAGCTACAGTAAACTGGTGTCAATGTTCATGTTAAAGGGTGCTTTTTGTTTAGTTATATTTTGAATAAAAGTGCAATTGTGTTTTTTTTGTGAAAATGTTTCTTTGCTATTTGGACTTTAGGCTTCATACATTATATAGTTTATGCCTACATTTTGTCATTCTACTAGAATATAAAAAAGTTTCTGTTTTTAAAAATGTGTTGCACAGATTACTGTAGAAACGGAACAGACATGAAATGTGTGGGTTTCCCAAAAAACCATCTATTATTTC
The DNA here is from genome assembly GCF_016835505.1 of Polypterus senegalus. NCBI lineage: Eukaryota > Metazoa > Chordata > Cladistia > Polypteriformes > Polypteridae > Polypterus > Polypterus senegalus. The sequence goes on from NW_024381540.1 coordinate 23,044, forward strand.
ACTCTAAAAATCCACTTCACTCCCAGATACTCAATCAAGGCATGAGCTGAGAGAAGTTGTGCACGTTCTAAATTGGGGGGGGATGGAATAGCCTGCTTCTTTATCAGCACATTTAGAAAACAAAGGGCGCAGAGGTGTGAAGGGGTTTAAGAAGCAGTTTAAGTGGGACGAATTACAGTTTTTCGTAGGCTCTGGTAATTCTAGTGTTAAAAAAAAACCCAAAAAACACACATACACTTTCATTATTCTTGTTTATCTAATTCTGGGAAAAGATTTATACATGTTTTGAGAGTGCAAACATGTGACTGATCAGATGTGTGTTGCAATTATTTAATTTGTCCTGTATGAAGTGTAAGAGAGATGAGCTTTTATTGTT
>NW_024381541.1:0-25000 GCF_016835505.1 Polypterus senegalus
TGGCATAGCGTGGTGGGGCGGCCCGCCCCGGGGAAACTTTTAGGGGGCAAAATTTCACAATAAATAATAATAATAATATCTTGTAAAAATTTTAACAATTTCATTTCAGATTTTTGTTGCTCCTACAATTCGGACCGATTGAAATGAGCACGGAATTTTTCATTACTTATTCTGTGACGAAACTGGGGAATCCAATCCCCTTTCTTTAAATGAATGTATAATAATGACATCTTGCTCATTGTAGCGACTGGGAACACCGTCTGTACTGACTTGTAGGGATTCCCCGTATTTTATTTTGTGCTTTTCAGCGAGAATGACTTCTATCATATAAAGAATAGTGTTCAATATTGTATAATAACACCTGCGAATTAGATTGCAGTACGGATAAATCCCTTCAGGGAAGTCCGTGAGTGCTCGGCTTTCCAAACTGTGATTTTAGTGCTCATAAGCAGAATAATTGTAGAAATTTGTGAGCATTTTCAGCAGCTACAGAATTTGGCGGATAAGTTTGCTTATCTAACGCCGGCTATATTACTAGATTCGGACGATATTAAATGTATTCTAGACTACGCATCTGTCGAAACTGACGAGCAGGACTTCAAGCTGGAACGACTTCGACTGCAGACTTTTATTACTGCCACAGGCAACGAAAATAAATTAATTAATGCGGAACCGCTTGAATTATTAAAATTTATTGTGAAATCCAAGCTGGAAGATACTCTGCCCAATCTATATAATAAAAGCCCAGCGCGGTGTCCGTGTCCGCGTTCCTTTTGGCTGTATAGCCGTCCCGTAGAAAAGCCCCAGTCCATCCCCTCTCAGAATTCCTGCTTACCCTCTCCGTTCTTTCCCCTTTGCTTTTATTTTTCCTGTTCCCGAAAATCTTTTCAAAACAAAAGTAAAGAAATAGAGCGTCACATTAAAGTCTTCTCCTCTCTGCCTATTAAATAATAAATGAAATGAAATAAAAATATCACGAAAGAAACAGAAACCACAACCTACCCTTACAGCGTCCACCGCGCTTCTGGCGTTACAGCCAAACACGTGGTGTATGCAGGTTATGAGGTGTGACGCTAATTAACGCCCGTACTACAACAGATTATATTGTTCATATACTATTAACTATTTACAGGGATCAACTCTTTTGGGAAAGTTCAATAAAATAACAAAAAAATTAAATTATAAATAACATATGCACTTGAGTATTTCGAGCCCCGCATCTGAGTCGGATGGTTCCCCTGGTCACCAATTCGTGTGTTTCACTATGCCCACTATGCCTTTCTGTCTTCAGCTACCCATGTGCACTTGTACAGAGGAGACCTTACGGAACAATGCCCAAATGAAACGCAACTAAACCTGCTGCTGCGAGAGAGGACACATTACAGCGTGATCACGAAGCAATGAGGCAAAGGCGTGACAGTCGCTCGCAAGAAACGGACACTCAGCAATCACACAGATTAGCTCAACGACGCATCTCTGCCGCACAACGAAAGGCAACTGAAACCCCTACAGAGAGAGAATACAGATTACGCCGTGATCGCGAAAGAAAGAGGCAAAAGCGTGCCAATGAGACACCCGACGAGAGGTCCTTACGATTGGAAAACAACCGTAACAGGCAAAAAATCAAATGTGGTGCGATGACGGACCCAGTTCACGACTGGCAGCCGTGTTTAAACAGGGAGTCCTTCAACTGTGGTCATCCAACGTGCAGCGTAGCGCACGCCAAGTTGCTAGTATTAAAATAATGCTCCGAATATTCCTCACAATTGCCATAAGCAATGCCAGCTGTGAGAGGAGTATTTCAAAATTGAAATTGATCAAAAATTATTTAAGATCAACAATGAGTATTTTAAGGCTAACCAATCTGGCTCTCTTGTCTATTGAGCAAGAGGTATGTGATGCTATAGACATTGATAGTGCAATAAAAGAAAAAAAGTAGATGAATAAAGTTGTAGTTAAAGAAGTTTTGTTTTTAATTCTAACAATTGTATTATTTTTAAATAAAAATATAAATAGTAACAGTATCGATCTAGTTCTAATTGGAAGTCGATTTGTGTTTTATATTCAATTCGCTAATAACTTCATCTTGTCGATCGTCAAGGTATAATCATAAGTGTTCTATACCTGTTATATCAATGTAAGTGGCGTACGTGTAAGAATTTTTGTAATAAATGTGATTATTATATTGTAAAACATATATACAGTACATGACTTTTTTACTTGTAACCTGTACAATACACAATAATGATGATTGTTCTTGCCGAAAAATTATTTAGAATTACTGTATATTTTAATCTTTTAAATCGAAATACTTAAATAAGGGGGCGGCGAAAGTTTCCTCTGCTCCGGGCGGCTGACACCCACGCTACGCCACTGGGCTGAATGGCCTGTTCTTGTCTAAATTTTTCTAATGTTCTAAAATGCCAAAGAGCATTCTTCCTTTATGTCACTTGTAAAGACTACATGATCAATTCAGTTCAGTTTATTTCTGTTTAATACTCTTCATTGAGTGCTGTGACAAGTTCACAGATAAATACAATCACAAATTTTACAAATGACTGATTACACATTGGGAACACATAAAGACGCCAATTTTTTTAAAACAGACCAAAAAGTAAAGTAGTTTGAAGTTAATTAAGATAAATTGAGTTCCAAACTGTCCATTAATTAATTGATGAATGCCAATTAAAGAGGGAATTCCCTGCTGGAACCCCAACTTTCTTAATTTATTTTAAAATGTGTAACATTACTTTAAAGTGGACACTACATGCACAACTCTGCTGGCATTTCAATTAGGGATGTACTGAATTATTAGTCACTGAAAATATTTGGTTAAAATTAACAAAGAAGGCTCAATTTTGGCTAAATGTTAATTGCAGATTGTGGAATTCAAACACTTTCAAGCAGCGCCTCGTGTTCTGCATGGAATGAGTGAGACATCAGACTGCAGAAGATTGTGCTGGTGTGTCTAAAGTGAGAAACACGTCATAGTGATGTATGGCGAGAAACCGAAATGAGCTCAGAAAGGACAAAGGAAGGGAGGAAGAGGAGAAGAAGAAGGAGAAAGAGAGGAGATCATAGCAGGACAAAGGGAATCGACTGGGACAGCAAGCAAAGATATAGATAGATAGATAGATAGATAGATAGATAGATAGATAGATAGATAGATAGATAGATAGATAGATAGATAGATAGATGAAATGCAATATATGACAGATAGATAGATAGATAGATAGATAGATAGATAGATAGATAGATAGATAGATAGATAGATAGATAGATAGATAGATAGATATGAAAGGCATTATATAAGAGGTATAAAAATTACAACCTAAAACAAATAACTGTAGATTGGCCTGCCGTACAGATGAAGTCAGGTACTGTGAGATTTTTCCTTACATTTTTGAATTATTAAGTTAATATAAAAAGATAATCTGTATTGGGCTGAATGGTCTGTTCTTGCCATTTGTAAAAACTCCTCAGGTCTCACACACCCCAGTCCACTCAGAAGCGTTGCTCTCACCTGCATGAAGTGGATATGGTCCTCGCTCTGTGAAAGCTCCTTCAGCTCAGTATCTCTCCTCTTCAGCTCCTTCATCTCCTTCTCCAGTTGCTCCATGACTCCTTCAGCCTTCTCTATTTTCTCTTTTCTTGTTCTCTGATCCTCTCAGTCAATCTCTTGTTGGCTTCCTCAATGCAGTGAATCACATCAGTGAATGTCCTCTCATGTTCCTCCATCTCTCTTTTCACAGAAATGTGATTAGATAAGTGAAAAATATTGAATTGAGTCACCTATTTTGATTGTGGTGGTGATTACAAGCAGTATATTCCCTTGGCACTCTGGGTAGGCAGCATTTTCTTAAAGCACTTGCAGGATTGTATGGAATGTGCCATCTTAATAAGCAGCTCAGTAGGATCTACGAGAACCATTGGCATGAGCTACTAGGGGACAACTCTATTGTCCTGTGAGGACTCTGCCTGACCTGATTGTGTTACACACGTCTGCCTTTAAAAAGAGCCTTTACTGGTCATCCTGGGATTGAAAGTGGAGCTGCAAAACATTTACCTGAAGTGGAAAATGAGACAAGAGGAATAATAATAATAATAATAATAATAATAATAATAATAATAATAATAATAATAAGAAGAAGAAGAAGAAGAAGAAGAAGAAGAAGAATGGGTATGAGGGGGAAAGCTGGTCTGTTGTAAAGTAACTGTGTGAGGTACCACCATGTCAAACCTAGGAGATAGAAATATTAAATATGAATGTCTAGATGTTTGTCAAGGAGTTTCTGATTTCATTTAATTTTTGAACTCTTTGCTTATTAACTTTCACCCATCTGTTGTCCATTATACACCTTAGAGGTTTAAACCAGGTTGATGTATTTCTATTTCCTTTATTTAACTTTACCTTATTACTAATAACTGACATTGTAACTATGGCCTCATATTTGTATGGCTCACCCAGGTGTCATTGGTGTGAGTTTAGTGTGCAGGTGGGACACAATCGGATGTACAGTAAGTATAAGGTTCAAACTGTCCAGGATTGTCAACCCCAAAGCTGGAGATGTTCAGCTTTTTTCAGGACCTTGCAAGCTCTAAAAGTACTTATAGTCAGGATATGGTTATTGTCATAACTGAGATGTTTTTCTCCAGGTACAGAGATTCACAATGGAAATCATAATGGAGCAATTAACATTCACTGCCAATCAACCAACTTCAGTGGAGAGCAACTAAAGTAGCTGGAGGGATTCCACAGATATAGCAGAAGTGGTAACCTCCACACGGACAATGAATGGTGATCTGGACGGCAACAGAAGTCACCACTGCACCACCTTACTGTTCATTGTCCTAAAATATCAATGCTTAAATAAAATAGGTGGAGGTTCATGTTATCTGCACTCAGTCAAGCAGCCGGACACCTTAATAAACTGAAGTCCAATAAAGCTCAGACATATCAAAATGAGCAAGAAATGACCATTAGGAAATGTTGTATCGACTGATCCAATTCAGAATATCAGTGCCAACCTTCATTATGAGTTATTGTTAGGGGAGTTAAGTCATCTTCAAGAAGTGGAATGAGAAACCTGAGGACATCAGGGTCTTGTCTAAATTTATAATGAATAAAACATGAAATACTGTTCACTGATCACTTAAATAAACCTGCTATTCTTGACAAGTTTCAGTCGGGTTTTAGAACAAATCACAGCACAGAAACTGCACTCGTTAAAGTAGTAAATGACTTGCGGGTAAATGCAGATTGAGGCTATTTATCTGTTCTCATCCTCTTAGATCTGAGTGCTGCATTTGACACCATTGATCATAATATTCTTAGAAATGACCTTAGTCAATGGGTGGGCCTCTCTGGCAATGTCTTAAATAGGTTTGAGTCTTACTTGGCTTGTAGAAAATTCTTTGTTAGTTGTGGCGCTTATACTTCAAAGACACTTGATATTCTATATGGTGGTCCAAAAGGCTCTATCGTGGTCTGCTGCTCTTTTCAATCTCCATGCCTCCATGAGGTCAGATTATCTGAAGGCATAAGGTGAGCTACCACAGCTATGCTGACGACACACGATTGTATTTATCAATGACGACTGATGTCTTACTTGTGTATCTGAATGGATGAGTAGTTATTTTCTCACACTAAATAAGGAGAATACAGAAATCTGACAGAATTTTAATAGAGCTGTAATGACGATGAACAATGTAGGGTATGGATCTGAGGCAGAGTGCAATATGTCAGTATGAAGACTTTTTTTTCAGCAGCATTCCTTATGATGTCTTTTATTTATGACTGCTTCTGGAAATGAACAGTTAAAGGTTCAACAGTAATTACAAAAACCATTGGTGATGATGGACATGAATGTGTGGCTCCACATTCTAAACTGAATAGTCACAATGATCCTTATTTATACAAACCAAGACTTTGGCATCAAAGTCCAGTAATGTAATCCATCCCCAAACATTGAGACCAAACTCAGGTTTGCACAATGCAGTACACAAATATCCTCAACATCAAATGTCAACTCGAAATTCAACTCAAATTCAAAATTCAAAAAAACAAAATTCAACATAACATTCAGCTCAAAATCCTCATCCAAACATGACAGAACCTTTGAAAACTCAGACACCTTTAGGTAAATATATTAAATTAGGGAGCTGCTGGAAATTTAAAACCAGATGTTTACCTTTGGGGCATCTCAGGAACTGACTTGATAAGAATTTATTGTGAACTGGTCTGGCAATTTAGAATCCTTTTACTTCATAAATGAAGAAAAGTCAGTCAATCAAGAGAACAGTTTATGTGATGAGCTGCAGAGGACTTCTAACATGAGGGTGAATCTTGAGGTGCTCAAAAATAAAGTAAAACATAAGTAAGACACAGCAGCACATGAAGCTGTGCAGAGGAGAACAACCAGGTGCATCATGGGACTTGAGGACATGTCTGACTGTGACAGATTCCAAGAATTAAACCTGTTTAGTCTGAGCATAGGACACAGCCTGTGGACCTTATCCAGGTATTTAAAATCCTCAAGGCATTGATTAAGCAGATCCAGCAATGTTCTTTCAGCTTAAGGGTGAATGATGTACTTGAGAACATCAGTGGACTTTAAGAGAAAGTGCATTTAAAAGTGAAGCCAGAAAGCTGAAAGTTGTGGAACAAACTACAGAGACATGGAGCTGAAGCAGAGACCTTGAGAACCTTTAAGAAGAATCAGGAGGAGATATGAGGACAGCTTAGCTACTGTATGAGCTACTGTAAGCAAACAGGCTTGTTGGACTGAATGGTCTCCTCTTGTTTGTTACATTTCTTATGTTCTTATGTTCTACTATTATTTTTCAGACCTTCTGGGCCAGATTCCATATTCACAACTGAATTTACTGGCTTTTTATCTGACTTCACTATATGATGATCATGTAGTGTGGATGGTGGATCTTAATCTTCACAGAAATTTGGAATCACGCCCATTTTACAAATATGTTGCACAGCTACTGGACTTGGTGGACTTCTTTCCAAACTGTTAAAGGTCATTTCACATTCATAGGGTGACATTATCACTCAAGATGTTGATTACATGAAATTATGTCCGATCACTAACTAGGTGCAGAATTACTTAATGAAGTGAAAACATCAGGGACTCTGTTTTCTTTTGCACATTTCATTTACATTTTAAAAACGAATGCATGAAATTTTAGCATTATAAAATATACATAATAATTAAGAGAGTCAATTAGTTTAGGTCTGTAAGATTCCAAAGCCTGTAGCTTTATTTGTTCAAAATGCTAAATGGGTTTAATCACTTAGCAAAGTAAAAAAAATAGTTACGTAGTGTCATGAATTACATATCAGAACAAAATTACTATAAGAGTATATTTTAAGTTTCTTATAGCTTGGCTAAATGTTACAAATATCAAAAATTTAAAGATCGCTGATTTCCTTTAGAGTGAAATACATTTCTAACGCAGACTGCCAAGCTACTGGTCGTGTCAGGCTGTTGTGTTCCACGATGTAATCGAGACAGCCATTTATATCTAAATCTGCAGAGGAATTCACTCTTTCACCAAGCTCTGAAAAAGGAAGGAGCTCGTCTTTATTCACTTGAAAAGCACACTCACTGGCACCATATCTAAAAAGGTCAGGAATGTTTGAAATGATAAACATTTTATAAACAAGAAGGTCATTTTTAAAGTAGATCTTTTAAGATCTTCAGTCTTCTTAAAAGTTTCAGCTTGGAACTGAAGACAAAATGTTCACATATGTAGCTACTACCATCCACTTGAAGTATCTTAAAAATGGCAATCACATTTTACATTAACACTAGAATTACCAGAGCGTACGAAAAAACTCGTAATTCCGTCCCACCTTAAACTGCTTCTTAAATCCCTTCACACCTCTCCGCCAGCGCCCTTTGTCTTCTAAATGTGCTGATGAAGAGAAGCTTGGAGCAGCCGGCTATTCCATCCCTCCACCAATTTAGAACGTGCACGAACTTCTCTCAGCTCAGGCCTTGATTGAGTATCTGGGAGTGAAGTGGAGTTTTAGAGTGGAAATAATAGATCGTTATTTGGAACACACGCATTTCATGTCTCTTCCGTTTCTACAGTAATCTGTATCAACACATTGTTAAAACAGAAACGTTTTTTATATTCTAGTAGTAGATGACAAAATGTAGGCATAAACTATTTAATGTATGAAGCCTGAAGTCCAAATAGCAAAGAAACATTTTCACAAGAATAACACAATTGCGCTTTTATTCAAAAATATAACTGCAGAAACAAAAAGCCACCTTAACATGCGACATTGACAGCAATTTATTGTAATTTCCTCCGTGGTTCAATAGACTCAGCCCCTGCTTGGGAATCAAGAGGTCACGAGTTCGATCCTGCGCCCCTCCGTTTTGAGAAGTAAACTGCTCTTAGTCTTACTATTTTAGAATTAAAGCATACATTTGATTTCAGTCTGTAACAGCCGGTGCAATTTATGATCCTTGTAAAGGTTAGCTTTTTTTTTTAATTCATTTTTCATTCTCTCAGTCGCGTTCAGAATCAATCCATACAACCCATCTGACACGGCTGTTTTCACTAAAGACGCGCTATAGCTGTGCAGTGTACTACGATGCATACTAACGCCAAATCCCCTCCATGGTTCTGACACACAAACGCTGGCGAAGCTGCTTTCTTCGTATCTCACCGTCACTTGCTTTTCTTTTTATTCAGTTTTATTGAGTGTTCCTGTCAGCATGTTGCTGTATGCTGTTTCTTTTGTACTCCAGGACATGCAGAGCAGAGAATGGTAAAGACCAGTAACTTCGGCGCTATATGCAATCATCAGACACTCCCCATCTGCCCGTGTCGTTCAAACACAGGAACATATATTGGTGTAAAAGTATAACAAAAGTGCACTTTTATTCAAGTGCACTTTTTCCATCGCCTTTTCCTGTAAGAAGCAATGTACACACTTCTCTCTATGCTGTGGTTTCTATTACACACCTGAAAGAAAGAGACAATACATGTGAAAATATCATCGCACTAATGCAATATTATTTGAAAACGAACAGCGTCAGATCAGGTGTGAATTTATGCAGGAACTGGAAATTCTCTGATGCGGGACCTTCCCCCAGGGAAGAAAGTACAGTGTCAGGTGCTCATTCAGTGTAATAGAAACCATAGCACAGAAAGTTGTGTGCACGGCAACGAGTACACGTGTCGTAAATGTAGGAAAGACGGTCCTTGGGTGTGTGGGAACTGTTAATATTTAAATGTGATGATTTTATATAGCACGGAATGAAAATCTGCACTTCTTAGCATTGCACCATGCAAGCTGTCGTATCAATCGCTTACTGTAACTTGCTTTCTTTTTTCTTCGGTTATACAGGTAGTCTTAAATAAAAGTGCACTTGTTTTGTTTGCGTGCACTTTTCGTGGAATTACACATGTATTTTTTCAGCAACAAGAAAGGAGGAGAGGGGAAGAAGGAGTTTAGGTATTGTAAAGAAAAGGAAGGTAATTGTGGAGTCTTTTGAGACCAGCGGCTTGTGTGTTCTGCTTTGGGCTGTGAGATGTTTCATTTTGGTCAAATGTCAAACCAGTCAGTTGGAGATACTAAACACAATTGTGTTGTGGTTGGTTAGCAAATTCTGACTTCATTTAATTTCATGAACTCTGATTATTTACTGTCCCTCATCTTTTCTCCAATGTCATACTCAGGGTTGTGAGTTTACATTTCACAGGTTGATGCAGTTCTAGTTCATTTCTTAATATCTTGTTATTACTGATAACTCTGCCATTGCTATTATGTCTTATATTTGTATGGCTCACCCAGGTGTTGTAGGGGTTAATGTAAGTGTAAGATAAGAGGTACACACTGTCCAGGGTCATCAATTCTAAAGCTGGAAATGTTCATCTGTTTTCAAGTCCTTTCATATGGTGAGTCCTAAGACCCTGAGATACTAGGCAGAAATGAGACATTGTAAATATTGACTTCCAAACCAGTCACCAGGAAGAGGGAAGTAGTGATAGAAAGGGATTGAATTATTAGAGGATTTGAGATGAAGGTTTGCTCCTGAAACAGTTTTATATGGTGTGTTATGTTCCTGACTAACAGTTGTCATTGTCACTGTTATATACTTGTCATTACACAGATGACATAACTGCAGTAAACTCAAAGCAACAGACCTGCTGGACAAACTTAAAGAGCAAACAGCAAAGCTGAGGAGCAGAACTCACAAAATGATCATCTCAAAAGTTCTACCAGTGCCATTCACCAGTCCATGTAAGACTGAGGAGATGAGAAGGCTTAACACATACCTAAAATCTTGGGGTGGGAACAAGTGGACTGGGATGGGTTACATTTGAACAGGAGGAATAGCAATATAAACTTAACATGTATCACAGATGCAGAAATGGAAGTAATTAGTAAAGATAAGATTGAGAAACAGATGTCAAGATAAGGAGTGTTAGTGAGCCATCAGCATGGGTTTGGACAGGTGAGTTCATGTTTTAATAATTTAGGGTCACACTCTCTGAATCTGTAATGAAATAACAAGAAACACTGTTGACTCTGAAATGCCATGGAGGATGAAATAAAATGTCTTCTCTCCCTTTGTATGCCTCAACTCGTCATTACCAATGAAGGTCTGCTGGCTCTTCTAGTTTAAGTACGTTTCTAATTTATTTAATTTGATGTGTCATCTTAATTCCACTCAGCTTCATCTGCTCCATCACCCTCCTCGTCTCCTTCAGTGTCTTCTCTCTCTTCAAGTCTCCTCCTGATGTCACTCCGTGTCGCCCCCAGCTGTTTCTGTTTGGACACACAAGAGGACACGGGTGGTCTTATGAGAATTCACTTTCACTTTTGGAGTTCTTATTGTCTTTCTGAATCCTGATATTTTTACAATATATTTGTTTTTACATGTTGTGACATAACTCTCTTTTTTTCTGTCACACTTGTCTTCTTATTGACACAGTAGGTGACACACAGATTTGACTCAACAAGTATTAATAGCACTACATGTCTGAAAGAAAGGTTTAATTTACCAGTTACAGTGAAGGTGGAGTTTGAGTTTGAAGAGTGAGACTAATGAATGAAAGAGTCTGAAGGCACACTGGTGTAGAACTAAGAAACCTAAAGGGCGCAATGGTAGGACCCACAACATCATTTGATAACCCAAGTCAGACTTGTGAGAAGATTGTGATGTGTTTTGCCATTTTTTAATTAAGATAAGTGAAGCCACTAAGACTTGAGTGTTTGCGATGAGTTCAGTAAGAAGGTCAAATTAATGGAATACTCCATCCTAAATGATATGTTACTTACCCCACATGTTGTGTACTGATGACCGAGAAAAAATGTTTTTCTCATGATTTCATGGAGAACGAAGACTAAAAAAAATAATGTTTGTAATATAAGCTCTTATTTTGAACGAAAATGGAGAAGACAGTGAAGGAGCAGAAAAGTGAGAAGGAAAACTGTTTAAATAAAGAGCTGGGAAGGTGAATGGAAAGAAGCAGCCAGTGGTAAAGCAAGGATGACTCCGTAATAAGGACGGTTGGGTGCACGTAGAAGGTGTAACAATAGGATTGTTAAGCCTTATGATAATGTTCCCGCACGGAGGGTTTAGAGAGACGCACCGGGAGAAGTATAGAATAGGGAACCCCGTGTGACTTTTCTGCTGTTCTCCTTCGGCAGTTCTGTGGCTCTGCATATTTGTATGCACCTCTCTAAACTTGCATTACTGGTTCTGCACACAATTCGGTCACATATAAGGGAACTTGTAATCTCCCCGAAATTGCATGAGCCTGCTAACACTCTCAGATCTGTGATGTAGTCATCTGTATTTTCTCCCCTTGCCTGATTTCTTGAAAAAAATCTGTACCTCTCTACATTTTCGTTTATTTTCAGGTTGTAATGTTCATCAAATTTACGTATCATCAAGCTCATGGTTAACTCATCAGATCTTACATCACCGGTCAGCGCCTGACACAATTCTCTGCCGCTCTCTCCAATAAGATAATGGAATAATCAGACCTTAGTGTTTTCCTCTGCCTCCGGCATTGCAAGTTCTGTGAATAATCTGAACTCGTCCTTCCATGTTCTCCATGACTTTGCCAGGTCTTTAGCATCGAGGCTTAATGTCAGCAGTGGTCTCAGACCCTCCATTTTCCTTTTGTGTTAGCGTCTCCACGTCCTGAACTGTTAACAGCAAACTGGCGTGACTTTCACCGCAGTTCCGTCACCTATGCTGCCACCATGTTTCTCTCTCGAGATTATTAAATGGCACAGACTCACGCTTCCAGTTTATGTCTGTTTATTTCACAGTAGTTAAAGCCAGAACAAAGTCAGTTCACGTGAACTGCTCGGAGTACATGCATTGAAGCTTCTCAGCTGTGCTTGTGCTATCTCGTGCGATCTATCTTGCGAATATCGTATTCGTCTTAGGCATGACAAACGCCAGCAACAGCCTGTCTATGAACTCAATTTAAAGTTAAGGTTTACACCGTGCTTTGTTTTTGAAGTAGCTGCACTTATGAATATGCTTGTATGCATCACTCGCTTCATATTCTTTTGCTGCCTTCTCAATTGTGTAATGCGTTTTTTGAACAGGTTTCATTCATCGAAGTGATCACTACCCAAATCGGTAGATGATGTTTAACAGGCGTTCCCGGTATTAAGTTGTGGTTTTACCTGCAAATATTTAGCGTGTCTATGAACGTAATTTAAACTTAAGCTTTACACCTTGCTTTCCTATTGATATGTGTACAAAGGCTTGTTCAGCGTCAGAGGGTTGTTACATCACACACTGCATGCACGGGTTTACCTTTCCCAGTCCTGCAAAGTCAGTTCACATGAGCCGCTCGGAGTACATGCATCAAAGGTTCTCAGCTGTGTTTGTGCTATCTCATGCGATCTTGCGATGTCCATGGCTTTATTTAATGTTAGCTAAGACCCGGCACTTAAAAGTTTCTCGCTACAGCAATTTTAACTCCGTTACAAAATGATCCAAAGTCTCGTTTGTACCTCGTGTCTTCTCATTAAACTTGTATCTCGCGAATAAAGTGTTTGGTGTTTTTCTTCATCGCTCTTTGGGAGCTCTTCCTTCTTTTCTACGTACTGTGTTCACAGTCAGTTCACGTGATTACGTGGGAGGTGTGATGATGTCACACACAACTCCGCCCCCTACGGCCATCGAGCTAAAGTCCATTTACAGTATATGGAGAAAAATAGGTTCCAGTTATGACCATTACACGTAGAATTTCGAAATGAAACCTGCCTAACTTTTGTGAGTAAGCTGTAAGGAATGAGCCTGCCAAATTTCATCCTTCTACCTACACGGGAAGTTGGAGAATTAGTGATGAGTGAGTTAGTGAGTGAGGACTTTGCCTTTTATTAGTATAGATCACTTTTATTTATTATTTATTTCATTTATGTTCATATATTTTATTTCTATTTATGTTATTTATGTCATTTGTTTGTTTTCTTTTATTCTATTATTGTAAAGCACTTTAGCCACAGCATTCCTATTTTGTTTTAAATGTGCTATATAAATAAATTGACACTGACAAAGCTAATAAGCTCTTAGCACAAATCCACAAGCAAGAAGTTCACAATGCAATCCCAGCAATCACCAACATTAACGGAGATAAAATCATTGACCAGAAAAATATAATGCACAAATTTAGAGACTACTATAAATCCTTATTTTCTACTGAGTTTAAAGAAGATAACACACAATCTAATGCATTTCTGGATGCATTACAGATTACACAAATAAGAACTTTTATTACAGAGGAATTGAATATGCCTCTGGCTCTTTCAGAATTACTAGATGCTATAAAGTCACTTCAGAGTGGGAAAGCAGCAGGTCCTGATGGCTACCCTGTCGTATTTTATAAGAAATTCTCCACTCAGCTAGCTCCCCACTTATTAGCAACATTTACAGAAGCCAGAGACAATCAAATTCTACCTCAAACTTTTTGCCAAGCAATAATCACTACCTTTCCTTAACAAAATAAGAACTTATTACAATGTGCATCATAAAGACCAATTTCACTTCTGAGTAATGATGTTAAAATACTCTCCAAAGTCCAGCTAGAAGGATGGAGAAGTGCTGATCCCAGTAATATCACAAGATCGAGTTAGATTTATTAAAGGCCGACACTTAGCTTCCAATCTTCCACAACTGTTTAATGTAATATATTCACCTGCAAAGTCAAACACCACCAAGGTATTATTATTGTTGGATGCAGAAAAAGCATTTGATATGATTTAATGGAACTACCTTTTCACTACATTCACTACATTCTTATCCAAAGATCTTCACCATACATTGTTCTTCTCTCTCTTGTTAAATTAACCTAGCCTGAATGAATCTATTAATTTTTTACATTTAAGATTTCTCATTCAAGATTTACCAGTGTTGTTTATTGTCTAAGTATGTATATAAACACAGGAGACTCCAGTTTCTGTATTACATCTTGCATGAAGAAGGGGCCTGAGTTGCCTCGAAAGCTTGCATATTGTAATCTTTTTAGTTAGCCAATAAAAGGTGTCATTTTGCATGGCTTTTCTCTACACTACATTAGATAAATTTGGGTTCGGCCTGAATATTTGTGCATGGATCAAACTACTGTATACCAATCCAGAAGCTTCAGTTTGTATTAACAACATTTATTCAGACTACTTTAAAGTAGAACGTGGTACCAGACAAGGATGCCCCTTGTCACCACTGCTATTTGCAATTGCCATTGAACCACTGGCAGTTCACTGTAGAAATACTTATCAGATAAAGGGGATTATCAGAGAAGTAATTGAACAGAAAATTTCTCTATATGCAGATGATATGGTTTTGTATATATTGGACCCACAAAATTATGTGCCTGCAGTCCTAACAGCACTCACTGAATTTCAAAAGATTTCTGGTCTCAGAATTAATTTGAATAAAAGTGTGCTTTTTCCAGTGAATTCTCAAGCACACAATATTAGATTGGACACCTTCCCTTTTATTATTGCAGATCAGTTTAAATACCGAGGGGTAAATTTCACAAGTAAACATAAAGCTCTTTATCAACAAAATTTCGCCGTTTGTATGGAAAAAATGAAGCAAGACTTGCATAAATGGTCAACCCTTCATCTCACTCTAGCTGGAAGAATTAATGTTTGTAAATTGAATATCCTTCCTCAGCTTCTCTTTTTATTTCAAAACATTCCAATATACATCAATAAATAATTTTTTATGCAATTAGATTCAAACATAACCTCATTTATTTGGAACTTAAAACATCCACATATCTGAAGAGCGACCATACAAAGACCTAAGGCAGAAGGCGGCATGGCTCTACCCAACTTTCAGTTTTATTACTGGGCAGCAAACATATAAGCTATAAAAACATGGAGATGGACACAAATAGATGAACATACACAGGCCTGGTGCACAATAGAAATAAAATACTGCAGCACTTCTTTATATTCCCTGCTTTGTGCCCCCAATAAATGCAAGTTATCACCAATATACTAACAACCCAATTGTGCTTCACTCACTCAGAATATGGAACAAATGTAGAAAGCATTTTAAGATGGAGAATCTTTTACCTGTGGTACCTCTGCATGAGAACCACCTTTTTCAAGCCTCATAAACATATGCAGTTTTTAATATCTGGAAAAGATTTAGAATTAAATTGCTTGTCTGTACATAGACAACATCTTTGCATCCTACGAACAATTACACTCCAAATTTAACTTTCCAGCAACATATTTCTTTCACCATCTTCAAATTAGAAGCGTTGCCATCATTTGCTAAGCTTCATTATTATTTTATGTTAGCTTAGCATGCAAAATCTGTCTAGTTTTTATGAGAAAGGTACTTTTAAGTGCCTTGACACATGCTAAACATTATAAAGATTCATCACAAGCTGCATACTCAGTTGGACACTGGACGGATGTTACAAGAAGGAGTGAATGCAATTTGTTAATTGATTGTGATCAATGATACATTTCCAGTATTTCATCAAAATACCGCCAGTCATAGCAATCAAGCCACACAGACCAATGGAGACCCTGACCGGGCTAACAATGAAACCCAAACTATTAATGCTGTGAGGCAGGAATGCCAGCTCTGTGCTGTCATTCTCTATCATTTGTGCTAAGTAACCTGATTGAAACTGAAGGAATGTGCATAACGTTAGTTCAGTTCTCGTCTCGTGATCGTATGCTACATACCTGATTGATCTCTGTCACCCAGTGGTGTATTTGGCATGGAAATTCCGGTGTGGCCACACAGACGTGGGAGAGACTCTGTGAGAAGTGGTGGAGCCATCCTGACCAGTCTGTGTGTGAGAGAGTGAGAGTGTGAGACAAATCAAGCACTTACAGAGCACAACTTACAAGACCTGCTCCTCAGCCTAAATCCACTGGCCTGAGTAGGATCTGGGCTTCTTGATCGAAAAGTTGGGTAAAGTGAATGCAGATGATGTTACCTCTCACCCTACATGAATGGTGTGCGGTGGAGCCAGGATACTGAATGTGCAGGCAGGGGATGAGGCAGAGTAAAGATCTTTGGAGCTACATGGAGGGAACTGAGAAGACCACTGACATGAGGGACAGGGAGAGAGACACTGTGTTTGACAATGTACCAGCACCAGTGATGATAACAATACAATGTCAGTCAAATAGTGCTACAAAAAAATCACATAAAGTGAAGAAATTAATATGTTATTTTGTCATACAATGTTAAATGATATTTGAACAACAACAACATCATTCAGCAATCGGCTACACTCTCTACTGCAGTGAGGCAAAGCCAGTTCGGGAGTTGCAAGATGCAATTGATAACATGGAGAAGATGATGCAATTGTGTGTGCATTTAGACCCATTAAAAATAGCAAGGCTATAGATGGGGAGGAGGACAATGACGATGACATGTTCACAGATCTCACTTGCTGTGTATTAAAACCACTGGAGAAGCAAGCAGTACAAACACGGCCTGGCCTACTGACATCTCCCATTGGGCAACTGTGCCTGTTGTTTCTGTAGTAGTGTGGAAGAATAATTTTAGGGTAACATAGCTTTCTTCTTAAAGAAATATCATGAAGGGTTAATAAATGTCAGATACTTTTACAGGCATATCAGGAAACCAGATAAAGGTAAAGTGAACAAGAAAATGTCCTGAAAGATGACAAAGAGATGACTAAGAAGGGAGCAGATGTCCTGTAAACAAGCAGAATGGACAGTTGTGATCTGCACAGACGTTTCAAGGGTGGTGGCTCAACTCAAAGGTAAAAGAATAACCAGAATATAATAGAATAGACTTTTACTTTATATGAGTCATTTTGGTGTGAACCAGCGAACCAACCAGAGTAAATGTATGCACTGATTGACAGTGTATGTAAATTCAGTAGTTAATAAGATGAACCTGTTCTTTAGTTCTCTGATCTTTCTGACCAGGCTGTAACAGACTGATTTTGATGAACGCTCCCTCTAAGGCATTATGCTGAGGATTAATTCAGAGATACCACGAACAGTTTTTCTCCTGCCTGATCACTGATTTGTCCTGTTAGAGGATACGTTTCTTTCTTTAATAAGATGTTACATTTCTACCACAGTAGGCAGCCAGTACGGTTGTTGGCTGTTCACAAAGAGACTACTCCACAGGTCACCTGGTGGGTTCTGGACATTCAGTCCTATAAGTCCTAGGGTCCTCCATCACCGGGGTTCTCTATACACAAATGGCAATGCTCTTTACCAAGTCTACAACCTCTTGGTTAGGTCTGCTTGTCTGAGTGGGGAGATGCTAAGTGGGGAGCCATGCACGGTGACAGGCCACATCACTAGTTTGCTTTTCAGGAAATGGTTAGGTGCACATACCTCTTTAGGATGAGGGTGAGCAGAGGGAGCTCCATTAAGAAATGGCAGAATCCTGCCTCAGATGTGGATGCACACAAGATTTATGCACAAATCTGGTAGGTGTGAAGAGTCACACAGACCTCAATGCAAGTCAAGGAGCTGCTACCCCAGTACGTACCTGAAGCTGAGTATGAGAAGCATGGGCATGTGAGTGAGGGCACTTAAAGTGTAGGCCAGTGGAGACACAGAGGTCACATTGTGCTCCCTGATTGGAGGATCAAGACAGGGTCACAAAGCACCTGAGAGGTGGTCTTGATGGCATCAGGAAAAGCCCATACATCAGGATCTAAGGGGAGCCAAAGCACAGATCACTGTAGTAGGGGGGATTGGATTGAGCCAGTAGTAGCTTGTTGCTTTTTTGTGAAAGCCTTTATTTTTCTTGACTTAGCAATTAGAGGAAGAAGAAAAGATTTGCTTTATTTTGTTTATAATTTTTTTTTCAATATTTATTTTAATGTGTCATCATGGACTGTGTTATTGTGTATTGATGACACATTTTTGGGGATATTCTCATTCTTTATGTTACTATTTTTTCAACATTCTTTTTGGTGTACATACCACTGGCTCTCAGTAATGAACACTCTGGGTTCGAGGTCATGCCAGAGATACGGGGCATCGCATGCACAGGGCTTTGAACGGGCAGACAGCAGCACCCCAAGTGTCACCGATGAGGTCTCCATTTACATCCACAGTTCAGAGGGACACCGGCTGGAAAACAACTGACCTCACTTTCTGTCCATCACATCAGCTTATAAAGGAAAAATGGAAAATATCAGTTATGTGGACTAAGTTGAGTATTCTATTTACATTTATTGAATGTTTAAAATGATTTAATTTTTGTACAACAGTGCTATCTGGTGGAAGATGTGGATGGTAATGACCCACTTGCTCCAAAATCAGAGACGCCCGAGGCTCTCTACCTGACTAGATGACAGAGGTACTGTGTGTGCAAAACGACAGGCGACATCTTTCTGAAATCACACAATTCAAATTTCTGCTTTTCGTGGCAGGAAGAAGCGTCTGCAGTGGGCTGCATGCTAAAGACGGCACTTCAACGCTTGTCTGGTCTCGGGTGCAAGGCTTGTGTTTTTATCTTTACACCAATAAGCCTATTGAAGATATCTGTATGCATTTTGAAAACACAGCAAATATCACAGTTTCATTATTAATAGTACATTTCATGTAATTTTGGTTTTTAAGTGTTGATCATCTTATCTTTGTTAAGATGTGTTTCTGTCCTCATGCAATTTTACTTTTACTCAAGTAAATTTTTGAACAAGTAATTTTAGTTTTGTTTAACTAATAATATTTTTACTTGAGCACTGGTTTGGGTGACTCTACCCATCTCTGAAAGTAACAAGAAAAACAAGAAAAAGATGAGAGAAAAATAAACAGCAAATAACAGAAGAAAGTAGTGAAATGTTGAGAACACAACGCTATGAGTCCTGACGTTGTCTTTGTGCAAAAAGGTCCGAGGTGTACAAATCAGGTACATCTTGTATCATTTTGATATTAAAACTGTTCTTGTGCTGTCTGCTCAACCATAAAGATGACAAATACAGTTGTGTTTAAGATAACAGCAGTCCGACATCACTAAGCTCCATCAATCACTGTTTTTGGTAGAAATTATATTTCTACATGACAAATAATTTACTGGCAGGTGTAGCAGAGTAATAGAAAACCAACAGACCCCACAGTCATGACATGCATGCTGCTGATTCCGTGTTCAAAATAACAGCAGTGTGGAGTTCAGTTAGTGAGGTCATTCATTCGGCGTCAATCACGGCCCTCATTTAAAGAAAGAAGGCAGCAAATGTTGTCCATGCTGGTCAGAGTGCATTTCTCTCTTAAAATCGGAGTAAAATAAGTCAATCCAGACATCGTTCAGAAGAACAGCGTACTTTGATCAAAAAGTTAATTGGAGAGTGGAAAACATAAAAAAGTGCAGAACGTGATAGGCTGCTCAGCTAAAATGATCGCAAATGCTTTTAAAATGGCAACCAAAACCTGAACGACGTGGAAGAAAACAGAAAACTGCCATTTGAATGGATCGAAGAATAACCAAAATGACAAAGACTCAGCCAATGATCAGCTCTAAAGTTACCTGTGAGTATCTGAGTTACAATCAGAAGACGCTTATGTGATGCCAAGCTATCGGCAAGAAGCCCCCGCAAAGTCCCATTGCTGAAAAAAAGACAGACATGTGCAGAAGAGGTGACAATCTGCCAAAGAACACACTGACTGGCCTAAAGAGATATGGTCCAACGTTTTGAGGACTGATGAAAGCAAGATTGTTCTTTTTGGGTCTGGGGGCCGCAGAGAGTTTGTCAGATGACCCCCAAACACTGAATTCAAGCCACAGTACACAGTGAAGCAAGCACAAGCATCATGATACTGGGATGTTTCACATATTATGGTGTCAGGCCGGTTTATCCCATACTAGGGGTCATGGATCATGTTTGAATGTTGAAGAGGTCATGTTGCCTTATGCCAAAGAGGAAATGCCCTTGGAATGAGTGTTTAAACAAGACAAAGACCCCAAACACACCAGTAAACAAGCAACATCTTGGTTCCAGGCCAACATGACTGACGTTGTAGAGTTGCCAGCCCAATCCCCGGACATTAATCCAATAAAAAACTTGTGGGGTGACATCAAAAATGCTTATATATTCTATTTCATTAGGGGGACTCAAGATATTCACCTAGGTTCTGGGATTACCCCACATATTATAGTCTGGTTCTGGAAATGTAAAATGCTTCTTCTCGGAAGCAGATGTAAGATTGGTAGTGAATGGTGTTATACTGTTACTTTCACACCTGCCTCCGTGTCATTTTAGATAGATAGATAGATAGATAGATTTATTAATCCCAAGGGGAAATTCAAATAATCCAGCAGCAGAATACTGATACAAAAAACAATATTAAATTAAAGAGTGATAAAAATGCAGGTAAAAACAGACAATAACTTTGTATAATGTTAATGTTTACCCCCCCCGGGTGGAATTATAGAGTCACATAGTGTGGGGTCTCCTCAGTCTGTCAGTGGAGCAGAACGGTGACAGCAGTCTGTCTGTCGCTGAAGCTGCTCCTCTGTCTGGAGATGATCCTGTTCAGTGGATGCAGTGGATTCTCCATGATTGACAGGAGCCTGCTCAGTGCTCGTCGCTCTGCCACAGATGTCAAACTGTCCAGCTCCGTGCCTACAATAGAGCCTGCCTTCCTCACCAGTTAGTCCAGGTGTGAGGCGTCCTTCTTCTCTATGCTGCCTCCCCAGCACACCACCGTGTAGAAGAGGGCGCTCGCCACAACTGTCTGATAGAACATCTGCAGCATCTTATTGGACGCCAGCCTTCTAATGAAGTATAGTCAGCTCTGACCTTTCTTACACAGAGCATCAGTATTGGCAGTCCAGTCCAATTTATCATCCATCTGCACTCCCAAGTATTTATAGGTCTGCACCCTCTGCACACAATCACCTCTGTTGATCATGGGGTCCATGAGGGGCCTGGGCCTCCTAAAATCCACTACCAGTTCCTACCAGTTTTTGGAATTAGCTGTATCCACTCCATTCCAAATTATACAATATGTGATTTTTCCATTACAAAACAATTACAATATTCTGGAGTAAGCATTTTCAATTTTTCCGTTTGCTCAGCCTAAGATTTGTTCAGCTTTCCACCCCAGTAGACCTCCCACCTGCCACGTAAAGCTGTCCCACCCCACCTGATCTGTGATATAAGGAGTTGATGTGGCTGACCAGGACAGAAGCGTCAGCACCACCATGAGACTCGCCGCATTGCTGGTTCTGCTGTGCCTGTGCTCTACTGCGATGGCTTTGGTGAGTTCAGACAGTTGACATTTGTACATATGATGTCTTTATACTTTAGGAAAGTGTACAAGATAAACATATTTTGCAAATTTCCTGTTAGTAAATCTCTCCTTAGAATCCATCTTTGTCTTTTCAAACAACTTAATGATAGCTGTCATCTTTAATCTGTTTTATGATAACTAAATCCTCGCTTTACTTTATTTCTTTTTTTCCCAGCCATCTAGCATTCCAGCCACACCAGAGGTGGGATTATCTGCATCAGGAAATGGCACAATAAACATTCCAAGTAAATCAGTAATTATAACGTGAGTATAAATCAGAGGACCCGGCGCTAAACAATTAATGTCAGTTCCATCTTTGATCTCTCTGTTGTATGGGAGGCAAGTGTGGAATTTAAGTAAGCTGCATTAATGAATTACCAAATAGGGGGTTTTAATTACAATACATTGATGGACTGAAACTCTGATCAAAGATTCTGAGTATCCTCTGATTGTCATTTTTAAAAGTTCTAAAGCTCCCACACCTGCATGTCCATCCTCCCTAACATCTTACATGATTGAAGGGCATTTTGCTGATAAGTTAGCACAATGAATAAAAGTAGGATAATAGATGTTACTGTGTAATGACTCCAAAATTATTGGTGGATTTATTAATTAAAGAAATAAATAATTAGATCTTATCTATCTTCCACAACATCACATCCTGGACTAGACTTATAAAGATGACATTACCTGCCTGCCTGCCTCCTACAGATATAAGGAAATACATTTCTCCTGTGGCTGACATTCCTCTTTAAAAGAAAGCCATAACTTCCTGGCAGAAATCACAGAAAAACAAAGAAATGTGGAACAACCGTCATATAGAATTAGAAGGTGATGACACAAACCTTATAATAAATCTAAATACCTGAATTGATTACCACAATTTCTTCCACACTATCAGGAGAATCATCCCACCCAATTGTGATTCATCTTCACCTCTCAAGCAAATCAAATAAACTAGAAATTATGTGCTCAATTTAAATTGCAGTAGCAGGTTTTCAACAAATATGCCCCTTAGTCTATGATGAAAAAAAATGGTCCCTTATTTTAGTAATTAAAACTCAAATAAACTCATTACTATTAAAACAGTCTTCATTTAGTTTACCTCTACTGCACACTAGAATTTATCATGCGCATGTCATGGATGCCACCTTGTGCTGTGTTTTCACAAGTGTGAACTATTAGACAGGAAAGGGAAAACTTCAAAAGTGTCATAACAAATTCAGTGCAGAATTTTATTTCTATTTTCAGTAAAATAATTTCTTTCTTATCCAACAGGCCTATGACAGATCAGAAATCAAGTAATTCTTACTATAATGTCCTATCTCTTCTTATACACTTTTATTACGCACTCCCTGCCTTGACTAAGGGAATGTCTCCTGGACCTGATGTCATTCTGCCTGTACTTCCATTAATATGTTGAGACCAGATATCTAGTCGTGTATTTCAGAATCTTCAGTCGTCCTTTGCTAGTTGTCAACATCATTTTGCTTCAACATGGCTAGAATCACTTCATGTCATATTTGCAAAAATATATTTAAATGTCTGTTATATATTGTGGGAGATATGTGTTTATTTGTACTGTATATTATTAATATTTTACACTTAATTCATATTTTGCACTGTTTGTGCAAATGGACATAATCAGAATGAAGAGCTGAGCAAAAAGCCTTTGTCTGCCTGTAATGCACATTTGAAACATTTAAACGTTAAACAGTTTTTATTCATTGTTTCTTTTCTTTGGCTATGCTGCTCTTTCATCATTTCCCCTACACATCTCTCTTTATTTTAAATTTAAGTGCTGTGAGTGTTTACTTGGTTTACAAATGTGCCTGAACGTACTGTAACAAATATTTAATTGTAAGGATTTTTAATGATTTCCTCATTAATCTCAATTGAGCAGGGCCCTTATTCAATACAGCTCAGAAACACTTGTAAAATGTATTTGAGTGTATAACAGGAAACTAGTGAGTTAGCAAGCAATACGGAGAAAATAACAAAAATCACAAGACAGACACATAAGCTGTAGTTAGTTCAAGATGAGAATGAGTAAACGAACAAATGAAAACTGCAGCCTGTGGCCAGTCGATCGCGTGTGTGAGATTCAACTCGATACTCTGCAGCATGCGATGCCAGTTCAATGTAAGCAATAACATCTATCCATCCATTACCAACCCACTATATCCTAACTACAGGGTCACGGGGCTCTGCTGGAGCCAATCCCAGCCAACACAGGGCACAAGGCATGAAACAAACCATGGGCAGGGCACACACACACACCCACACACTTCGGACAATTTAGAATCGCCAGTCCACCTAACCTGCATGTCTTTGGACTGTGGGAGGAAACCCACGCAGACACGGGGAGAACATGCAAACTCCACACAGGGAGGACCCGGGAAGTGAATCCAGGTCTCCTTAGTGTGAGGCAGCAGTGCTACCCACTGCACCATCGTGCCGCTCGCAAGCAATAATAGACGAGCCTTTACTTAAAAATCACAAAAATACCACAAAAACGTCATGCACGTGACTTGCATTTGTTTTACGTTCAGGTGTGTGTGAGATGAGTCAGCAGCTGAACTGTGAGTTTCCTGACGTCACTGAACCGAGCACTGCTGACATGGAAAAGGATTTTTAAAGAAATCTGATAAAATAATAAAATGAAAATTAGAAATATGGAAGTTTCTTAATGAAAATAATGGTGCCACCTTTTGCTTGCTGTGATGCTTAACAGTTCTAAACAAAAAAACAGTGAATGGGTGAAAAGTGACTTTCACGATACTGGAAAAATATTTTAAAAATCTGTACTTACTACAATGATAGACCAAAGAGCTGAGTTGAGGGGTAGAAAGATCTGTTCACAAAGGCATTGTCAGGTGTTTGTCAAATGAATTCCTTAATGTTTTGTCTTGACCCAAACATCTTAATGAATTTAATTTTGTTCTTAATCTGCTGGTCTGTCCATTTTCCTTTTCCTCAGTTCTGTGTCTTCTTTAATGGGGTAGCACAGCATTCTACTGTTTAAATGCCATTGTTTCGCACTGAGGTGCACTTAGCATTAGGTGGCATCATTCTGTGTTGGTTTCAAGTTTCTATTTGTCTTGTAAGAAGTTCTTGTCCTGCAATATGTGCTGCACTGAAAACTAAACCACAACCCCAAGAGGTTGAGACTGATGACTTTTGAGGACAAAGGAACAAGACGTAAGCTGATATCTGCCAGTGCTGTGTGTG
>NW_024381542.1:0-22292 GCF_016835505.1 Polypterus senegalus
TATGTTCTAAATGCGTGTTCCTTTAAAAAACGCCAAAACCCAAATTTCATATTGGTCTATCGGCCACAAATATTTTTTCCATAGCCTCTGGTTGTCCACGTCTTAGCAACCAGCGAAGCAGCAATTTTTTGAGCAGTGCTCTCTTGCAACCCTGCATGCCACCATTGTTGTTCAGTGTTCTCCTGGTGGTGGACTCATGAAAATGAACATTAGCCAATGTGAGAGGCCTTCAGATGCTTAGAAGTTACCCTGTGGTCCTTGTGACCTCGACTGATATCACGCCTTGGAGTGATCGTTTTGGTTGACCACTCCTGGGGAGGGTAACAATGGTCTTGAATTTACGTCATTTGTACACAATCTGTCTGTGGATTGGTGGAGTCCAAACTCTTTAGAGATGGTTTTGTAACCTTTACCAGCCTGATGAGCATCAACAACTCTTTTTCTGAGGTCATCAGAAATCCCCTTTGTTCAGGTGCCATGTTACCTTCCACAAACATGTTGTGAAGAGCAGACTTTGATAGATCCTGTTCTTAAATAACACAGGGTGCCCACTCACACCTGATTGTCATCCCATTGATTGAAAACACCTGACTCTAATTTCACCTTCAGACTAACTGCTAATCCTAGAGGTTCACATACTTTTGCCACTCACAAATATATAATAATTAATCATTTTCCTGAATAAATAAATGACCAAGTATATTTTTGTCTCATTTGTTTAACTGGTTTCTCTTTATCTACTTTAGGACTTGAGTGAAAATCTGATGATGTTTAGGTCATATTTATGCAGAAATATAGAAAATTCTAAAGGGTTCCAAACTTTCAAACACAACTGTAGGTATAGAAAAATTTCGGGGTAAGGCAGGAAACAAACCCCAGGCAGGGCGCCAGCCCACCGCAGATTTGAAATAATAGCATATATGAAATCGACTTTGTCGAACATTTTTCTGAATTCCATTACTGGTAAGGATATCTGAAGTTCACTTTTTAGCATCTTATCCATTTTGACTGCTACAACAGCTGCTGTTATCTCGAGTCTTGAAATTGTGGCATGATTCAATGGTACCACTACTAGCTCAGAATATCAGATCTCTATTTTAAATTAGTTGTGTCTTAGTAAAATTATGGACTTTTTCTTATTCACTCTTGGAATTTTTACTCTGTACACCTTCGATTTCAGATAGAACACCAGGGTCATGTCACATACAGAAATTCACAGATGATTCTACACTTATGTGTTGTATTGATAAAGGGATAAGACAGAATTAGGTGGAGAACTTTGTTTCTTGGCACAAGAGAATTGTCTGCAACATAACATCAGCAAAACTAAGAAACTGGTGATTGACTTTCACCACGAACCAGCCTCTTTGTCCGAGCACTCAGTAAAGGAGTGGACATAGAGATGGTTCTGGGGCCCAAATACTTGGGAGGGGTCCACATTAATGACTGGTTGGACTAGTCTCAGAACACAAAGGAATTATATAAGAGACAGTAGAGCAAGTTCTCTTCCTTAGGAGGCTGCATTCTTTAAATGTGGGGTGTGAAATCCTTCAGTTGCATGACTGAGATGAATGAAGAGGGTTGATAAAGCAGTACATCAACCCCAAATACAGTGGGAAGAGATGAAGAGGATGAAGAACACAATTCATAAGCATTGCATGTTATTGCATGGAAGCAGTGGCGTTTGGATATGGGCTTACATGGGCCATTGCCCAGGGCATCGCGGGCGGGGCGGCATCTTGCATCGGCAATTTTACACGACCCATGTTGTCCTGACATGATGCCAGTGCATTTTTGGGATTGTGATAAGCACCCAGTTTTCTATTGCCCATTTACATTTAGGAGGCGGGTGCCTCCATTTTATGCAGGTGCACCTGCTGCTGTTGCTTGCCGCACAGGAGAAGTGAGGGGCAAAATAAAACAAAATAAAAATCCAAACAAAACAAACACAAAAAGCACCAGACATTATGATATAGACTTATAATTTGTAACTTCCATGTTAAAATTCTACTTTACTCATATATGCGGGAAGTGAGCACGAAGGCCCTCAGTGCGCCTGCTTGCTGCTGCTGCTGTGCTGAAGTCTCACACACAACCTGTTGAAAGGGGAGGGGGGTGCTTCCAAATAAAGCACATTTCATTCATAATATTGTCAATCCAAGCCTACTATGTCAATTTTTCTTAGGTTGTGCGAAATCGCAGAAATCGTTAGATGGGCGATCCTTGTGCAAGCAGCTTAGAGTAGAGTACAGCAAACAGGAAGAATAAATCCTCCTGTGTGAAGCTGACGTCAGCTCAATGTGTGTGCTCTCTCTATTCTTTATCACAGGTTAGTAAATTATGCCATAATTGGAGTGCATATTACAGGCTTTAAAAAGCAATATATCAGTCAATGAGATTTTGAATCATGTTGATAAAATAATTTGAGTTAGTAAGACTTTTTTGTATGGATATATATGTTTGTGTGCTAACTTACTAATATAAATGACTCACGTGAGTGAGAGAGGTAGTAGGGAAAATTAACCGAAAAAATAAACTGACTGGAGCTCTGAGAGAAAAGGTTTACGTAGTTGTTAGTGACCTGGTGAACTGATGACTGAAGATGGTACTAAAGTGAAAATTCTTTACACTATAACAAAATATTTTGGTGCTGTATAAATGCTGATGAATTTGATTTTGTCTCAAAACACAAGTATATGATTTTCATTAATTTATAAGTTTTTATACACGTTGAAAGGCATGGCAGACAGGTATAGGCCTGTGCCTGGCCAAGAAGCACAGGAAGATAACGTATCTGAAAAGAGGCAGAAGGTCCCTTGCCAACACAGAGGTCATAGCATAAGATGCTGAGTAAGGAATGGGCAGGCTGGCATCCTGGCAGGATCCAATGCAGGAACATTTACCGTTTGGCAGGGCAGCTTTAAAGAAGGATAGAGGAAGCATGATTATTATATGCTCCCCAAACTCCTAGGTACAACATCCATGGGGACAGGTACACCCATGGACAATCAAAGAGCAAAGCTGGGAGTTGTAATGTCGTAAAAGTGGCCCTGTGTGCATCCCTGGGTGCCACCAGGGGATACAGTATTGCTGCGAACAATGCTTCATGGTCTTTGGGACTTCCAACTGACCTGGAAGGGCTTCCGGCAGGCTATGTCCTGGCACTGGAAGTACT
The DNA here is from genome assembly GCF_016835505.1 of Polypterus senegalus. Lineage (NCBI taxonomy): Eukaryota > Metazoa > Chordata > Cladistia > Polypteriformes > Polypteridae > Polypterus > Polypterus senegalus. The sequence continues at coordinate 3,176 of NW_024381542.1, forward strand.
CCTGGGTTCAAGATAAAAGGAGCCGTCCTGCCACATCAAGTGAATCAGATTTGGGAGGAAGAAGGAAAATGCTTTCCCTAGAGGGTGGAGGAGAGGAAAAAAGAGGTATTCTGTGTATTGGACACCATGTGAGGATTATTGTTTTAAATAAATTACTTATTTAAACCTAGGGCTTGTGTTCATGTGGTAGTGTCTGAGGTTTGGGGTGATGCAGCACTCTATACTGTCCACAACGTATTAAAATATTGCAATTTGTTCAACAGTTACAGTTGCACAATTATGTTTAATAGGAAGATAAAATGTCAAACTAAGAAAGGGTAATGGAAGACAGTTGAGTAAAGGTGTGTAAGCCGTGTAAGGGCAATTAAAAGTGATACAGTCACTCGTGTTCACATGAACAACAGAGTCAGGAACAGTAAAAGTTCTGAGGTGTAGACACTGATCTCTCAAATTCTGTTAACTTTAGTAGCTTAGGTTTACACATCATTTGTGATTTATAAATATTAGACATTTGTTAGTGTGTTCATCTTCTATTTTAACCAGTTTAGTTTAAGGTTATCTCTATTACTGCTCAGTTAAAAAAATATGTGATTATGCAAAAAAGAAAAGTAAAAAGAAGAACCCACAATCGTCTCTGTAATATCTTGAAACTAAAAAAAACAATTGGAACCCATGATTGTTTATCACGTTTTTTAACAAAAATCAGACATTGCTTTAGAGTTGAGATGCAACAGAATATTTCAAATAATAACCCAAATGACAATGGCACAGAACCCTAAACCTAATATTTTGTTGCACACCTTTTAGAGACAATCACTACAAACAAGCGACTCCTGGAGCTCTTCATAAGACTTCTACGCCTGTCCACAGGTACTTTGGTCCACTCGCCCAGAGCCAACTGCCCCAGCTGTGTCAGATTTGAAGGGGCCTTCTCTAGGTCTGTAAGTCTCAGTTCTTTTCATAGATGTTTGCTAGGATTCAAATCAGGGCTCAGAGAAGTCTACTTAAGAACACTTAAATGTTTTGTTCTTAGCCATTGTTGGGTGTTTTAGGTGTATACTTTGGGTCATTATTCTTTTGGAGGATCCATGACCTGCAGCTACGACAGAGGTTTCTGACACTGTGCAATATGTTTTGCTCAAGATAAATGATAACTGACCAACACAGACTCAAGGCACCTTGTGGCAGACACAGCAAAGCAACCCCAAAACATAACCAAACCTCTTCCATGTTTCACAGTACATATGGTGTTCTTTTCTTCTAATTTTTTTCATCTGTGGACATACAGCTGATGTGACTTACCAAAAAACTTCAGTTTTGTCTCATTGGTCCAAAGGACATTCTCCCAAAAGTAATGCGACTTGTCAATATGTATTTTAGCAGATTGCAGTCTGGTTTTTCATGTTTTGCTTTTAGCAGTGGAGCCATCTTGGGTCTCCTTCCATTGAGCCCACGGTCACTCAAAAGCAACAAATACTGCGATCACACACTGATAGACCTTGACCTTGGAGTTCAGTTTGAATCTCTTTGAAAGTTGTCCTTGACTTTTTGTTTACCATTCTCACCATCCTTTTTCCCATTCTGGGGTCAATTTTCCTCTTGTGGCCACATTCAGGAAGGTTGGCTACTGTCTGATGGACTTTAAGCTTCTTTATAATATTTGTAACTGTTTTCACAGTAACATCAAGTTGATGGAGATGGTCTGATTGTTTTTGTCTTTAACATGCTTGACTATAATGTTCTTTCGGATCTCCTCAGATGACTCTCTCTGGTCCATGTTCAGTTTCGGTCACATGATGATACCAAAGAGCAGAGTGACTACTTTTCTCCAATTAAATAAGCTGAATGACTGATTGCACAATTGGAGACATGCATGATATGAATGAAAGAAAACAGCTAATTTGAAAAATCAGTCAAATTTATGATCTTTTCTAGGGGTACCAACAAATGTGTTCAGGACGTTTTAAAATTTCTTTGCAGAATAAGCAACACTTGATCTCTTGTCACACTTGCTTTGCTTTACTCGATTACATATCAAAGACATGCAGGTATACAGGGGACAATAGCTTTTCATTTAATCGCATTTCAGGAGGCATACAACTCTTTGTCAATGAGCTGTAAGGGGAGCAACAAATTTGTCTGTATATGGTTATGTATTTCACTGGAGTGTTTTGTTGGGGTCACTGTGAGGACAGGGGCACCATAGGGAGGAAAACACTGGAGTCTGCAACCACATCTGCATTTTCTTTTTCACGTGGAAGAAAAACTGCCAGCTGATGATGATGTCACTTTTAGGTGACTGGCCAACCCTGTCCTTTCTGTCTTCCTCAAGATATAAGGAGATCGTAAACAGAAGGAGTCAGTTATCTGATGGACCACCTCCAAGGATGACACTTCTAAAATTACAGCAGTGCACTCTTGTAGCTTTTTCCATTTTGCCTTTTGGAAAATAAACAGGGTTTTCTGTAGAGCCCCAAATATTTAATGTTGTACCTTTGGTATTCTTTTTACTGTATGTTTCTTTTGTTTTCCTGTATATGTATATTTGGGTTTATATATGTATAAGTCTGGGTTTTATATATCGTAAAACAAATTGAATAAAATACCTCTCACAAATATTTAAATCACAGTGACTGTTGCAATTTGCCTGTAACTTGGAAAAGTACCCATTTAAGAATGCAAATAGACTAACTTATGATCACCAGTGTGGTTTCATGAAACCCAACAGTGGGCACTACAGTCATGCTGAATGCTGAATATCAACATTATTGATGTATTCAAAATATTTCTGTTGTTGGACCCCCAGTGAAGTGGGAACTTTAATACCATATATACTCGTGGATAAGTCGGACTTGATTTTACTGTATAATTTCTGGTATTTTATAATGTCAATCGTATAAGTCAAATGTGGAAAACTCACTCTATTGGTCCAAGAGATTATGATATGCTAACGCCCACCTGAGAGAGTAACCACGAGCACACTGCCTTTTTTCTATGTGGGTATGGCAATGTGCTGTATCAGTGTGTGCTCTAACCTCTCAATCTCTCTATTGTGCCTCGTGACCACACTTTAATACCCAAACTATTCTGGAAACAGCGTTTGCACTGATTTGTGTTTTTTGTATCTCACACCCTCATACACCTTTATCATAAGAGCATCCTTTATCTACAATGGAGTGTTCAATCAGGAGAAAATATGAAGCTGGTTTTAAATGAAATCTCATTGAAGTAGTGAAAGAAATTGGTAACTGCACTGCTGCAACAAAATTCGATGTGTCTGAGAAACTGATGCAAGATTGCAGGAGGGAAGAAGATGTAAAAAAAAAAATAATTAAGTATCGCATTTTTGAACAGGTATGTAAGTCGAGGTCTGATTTTATGATCGATTTTTCAGGTTTCAAGACCCGATTTATACATGAGTACATGTGGTATATTTTTCTAAATGAATATTAATCTTTATTATGAATTTCACTTTATTACCTTTTAATGCCATCTATATGATGTGTGTTTCACGTCACCTTTTTATTTATAATGAGCTGATTCTTGCCTATCTTTTGGAATGTCAATATCAAACACAGACAGCATAAATGTATTTCTTTAGCAGGCAGATGGTCTCCTGTTTTTTAATTCTTAGATATGAAGCTGTTAACTTGTGGGACATTTCGTGGTTCCAAGGAGATAGATGTTGGTTCAAAACAAGGCATTGTATTACACGGTGGAGACAGGATTTCTGCAAATGTCTAATAGAAACAAATAAATTACTTCTCTAATTAACAAACCAAAAATTATTTGTGGAGTTGGCCCATATGTCTCTTGTTTTTGCTCATTATTTTTACAGAGCTAACTATTCATCAAAATCGTGTATAGTGTAAGGAGGGCTCGAACCTTTAAATATGATAAGATGCATGAAAGTTATTCAGATTGTATATCTGATAGAAGCTGAATCCATCAATGCTCTGTAATAAAAGCCTGCTGTTTTGAAAATTAATTATTTGGTTTATTTTTCTTCCACCAAAGTATTTAGAGCCCACCTAAGTGAATATTTGTAATGTTGATACCCTTTCCAAAATGCCTGGTGATGGAAGAGCATCCCTTGGATTCCTTCAAGACTATCTGGTAATCTCATTAGCCAAAAGCACAGATGCAGAACTAGCCTCACTCCAGAAGACAGGGCCAGCGCCAGGGATGAGGTGACAATGCAATCACCTCAGGTGGTACTTTGGTAAGAGCAGCATCTTCATGTAACTTTATTTTTAACATTATGAAATGATAATACCAAAAACCGAACACATGCAGTACCTTATTTATACAGTATACTACCTTTAAAAACTATGAGAATATTTCCATCTTAAAATTTTTACATTTTTGCATAGCACATACTGCAAGCATTCGAAAATCAAAATGGTATGTTCAGTTTTAGAAAACATGTGTCAGCAAATGGCACTGGTGTTCATTTTCTTATTTTTATATACCGCCACAGGTCAAAGGCACTGTCTGGACTCGAACAATGCTAGAGAAAAGTCATAATGGTAAAAATGAGTTGAAAAATCCACGGCAGCAGCATATGATACAATATTAACATATTATTATGTTATTTATAGCCTACCAAGACTACATTCAGAAGTGCCTCAGTTCATTTTGGCTCATGTACATTTTTTGTTTGATTATTCAAACTGATATCTGATATGACTGTGTACTGATATCTATCCTAAATATCCAAAATTAATACAAAATGAATTCATTAAACAGATGTGACCTTATAAACAAACTAGAATACAAGCTACATGCTAACTTTAAATTGTTGACAGGAGATCTGTAAACTGGTCAGCTCACGACCGCGATTCCTCAAAGATGCTTTCAGTAGAATCACCACTGTAAGAATCTCTTGGAAAAATACATGTTTCACGTGCAACTTTGTAGAAGTTACATAGCAATTGGGTTGTATTAGTGGCCATTTTTTTCTTTTTGATTTTCACATTTCACATCACATGAGTGAAAAATATGTTACCTAAACATGGCATGATGATATGAGAGTACAATTACAATTTTACTGTGTAGCCCCAAAAACTATAACAATATAGATCATATTTTGGCCTTTGAAATATGTACCGATGACTCCTGTTTACCGTATGCTCACTAAGCTATGCTGCGGACTGTAGGGAGCGCTCCAGCTCCATTCACCCAACACAGATAGGCTCAGATGCAACTATAAGTACAAAAGAATTTTTATTGTGGGAAACCCTTCAGGTAAGCGTTTCCCACAACACAGAGCATAATACAGCCAGTAAATAGCAAGCACACAGCAATTCTCTGTAAATGTCTTCTTTCTCTTTTTCTGTCACTGCCTACCTAGCAAGTTTGATCCTCCTTCCTCCCAAGCAGCAACAGGCAGATGCTTTTATGTTACACACAGAAGCACTTCTGGTGCCCAGTAGCTGTACCTCGAAAGCACTTCTTGATAAGATGAGTGGCTGACAAAGTAGGGCTCCCAAGACCCTGCAATACCCCCTGGTGCAACCTACAGAACCCAACAGGGCTGAGTCGAAGAACTCCAATTCCCATGGTACCTTATGGGAATTTGTGGAACCTCTGTAACCCAGGGAGCTGCCATCTGGCAGTCCAGGGGAGGTAATGTCCTGTCTTCACAATGCAAACAACGCAGTTTCATCATCCAATCAGTGTATAATGTTGTTTTTTCCAGCAAAAGACTGAATATACAGAACATTTTTAGCGTGCCAGGAACAACTATAAAGCGTTATTGATGGTGGCGAACAGAGGATGATATCTGTGGAGATTTAATGATGCTTGTACTTGGAATAAAGCTTGTCTTTAGAATTCTGTTCAAAGTCTAATATTGCAGTCCTGTTGCTGTGTTTATTATTTAATTTTACTTTACCATGTATCTAAATCCCATGCTTTGTCAGTTTGAGTATCATTATTATTCTGTTAGATTTTAACTGCTGGATTATTATCTATGTTGGCCTATCATTTTTGTCTTCCTCCTCCTAATTTCTGGAATTTTTGTAAGATGTCCATCAAACATCTGTTAAACGTGTCTTAAGTGTGTGCTGTGTGCATTTAGTTAGAAAGGACAAGTGCATTTTAGCTTTCAGGACAATTCAAAACAGTCAGGGAGTTTAGAGAAGCATGCAAGAGGAGTGACACAGCTGAGTTTCACAATAGATCATGCAATTTGTACTCAAAAAACCAAACTGAGGGCAATAGCAGGAATTTCTATACTGGAAGACTGTAGCATCATAATGATCACATGCACTAATTGGAGCCGTCCATGAAAAACAAAAATAAAAAATGATGGCACCCATACTAAAACATAAAATGGTTGAACTCAATACAAAATCAAATTAAGTGAAATAATGGTAGATGTGACATCATCAAAAAGTAAAAGTTAAATTAATAAACAAATAGTAAAAACAATACTATATACAGTATAACTAGCAATATACCCGCGCTTCGCAGCGGAGAAGCAGTGTGTTAAAGAAGTTATGAAAAAGAAAAGGAAACATTTTAAAAATAACGTAACATGATTGTCAATGTAATTGTTTTGTCACTGTTATGTCATATAAATATATATACACACACACACAGACACACACACATATATTACATATACACATATCTATATATATATATATATATATTGTAAAGGACCGAGGAGACAGTAGCAAGGGTTGGGGTTTTCCGCCCCGTGATATTGTAAATACAAAAAACAGGTCAAAATTATAAACAAACAGTTCATATGCGCGACGCCGACTCCTGGCGCCGCGCCATTTTATTGGGGAGGAGCCGAAGTGGAGGGAATGCCGGGAAGGACCGCAAGGGAGGATGGGAAGGATGACGCCAGGGCAAGATGGCGGAGGAAGGGCGGAAGTATCGCGACGCGGTCAATCCAGGCCTATGGTGCAGGAAGGTCTTTCTTTCTATGAGGAAGCAGAGGGAGAAAGTTAATACCCCACCATTCCCTGGCGGCGAAGTGGTTTCCCAGGTGCTATCGAATCAATCCGCTGCCTCCTACTCGCGCGCGTGACACCATCCCCCTTAGCCCAGGACCGCCAGGTCGGGCGGACCTAACCGAGAGGTCGGAATACGAGAGAGGGCATCGGCATTGGCCTGAAGGGTGCCCCGCCGATAAGTGACAGTGAACTTATACGGCTGTAAGTCCAGGAACCACCTGGTGACCCGCGGATTCGACTCTTTGTGTAGGGACATCCACTGAAGTGCAGCGTGATCAGTCACCAGAGCGAATTCGCACCCAGCAGGTAGTAACGGAGGTGGGTCACTGCCCACTTAATGGCCAAGGCCTCCTCTCCACTGCCGCTGCACCGGCCCCGTCCATCAGTTTCCGCTAAGGTACATCACAGGGTGCTCGACACCATCGACGCTTTGGCTCAGCACGCACCCAGGCCTGTGTCCAAGCGCCGGTCTGGAGAATAAACGGAGCCCAAAATCGGGCGTCCGTAATACAGGTGCCGACGTTAGGGCCTTCTTTAGGTCACTGAACGCTGTTCTGCTTTGTCGGTCCACACCACGTATAGGGAGCCTTTTGTCAGGTCAGTCAAGGGTGCTGCTCTTCGAGAAACGGGAACAAACCGGCGGTAGTAACTCGCAAGCCCCAAGAAAGCCTGCACCTGTTTCTTGGTACTGGACGGGCCATTCTAAGATGTCTTTAACTTTGAGCTCTGTGGCCGCACCTGTCCTTGTCCCACGAGGTAGCCTAAATATTTGGCCTCCTTTAATCCAAAAACACTTCCGGGGTTTATGCGGAGGCCGGCTTTAGCCAGTGTTCGGAGGACAGCTGCACCTGCAGTAGATGCTCCTCCCAGGTGCCGGAATAGATGACAACGCCATCCAGGTAGGCGGCGCTATAGGACTGGTGGGGCTTCAGCACTCTATCTACCAGACGCTGAAGGTCGCCGGGCCCCGTGCAGCCCAAATGGGAGGACCTTGTACTGCCAGTGCCCGCTAGGGGTGCTAAAGGCCGCTTTCTCCTTTGGCGGATGCCGCTAAAGGAATTTGCCAATACCCTTTGTCATGTCAAGGGTAGTCAGATATCGAGCCGCACTCCAGCCGCCAAGGAGGTCGCCAATGCGGGCATGGGGTAGGCATCGAACTTGGAGATCTGATTCAGACGCCTAAAGTCATTACAGAACCTCCAGGAGCCGCCTGGCTTGGAGACGAGGACAATAGGGCTGGACCAGGGACTATGGCTCTTCAATTATGTCCATGTCCAACATACGCTTCACCTCCAGTTCGACCTCTGCGCTGCTTTGCCTCCGGTAGGGCCTCTCCCGGACGATTACCCCGGCCCCGGACTATATCGCGGCTCAATCAGCGTCCGCCGGGTGACTCGCCACTACCTCGGGATGGCTCGGAGTGTTTGGGCTAACTCCTGCCGCTGCTTGGGGGTCAGCTCTTCCGAGGTTAAGGGCAGTTGTGCTGCTAAAGGGAGAGTGACCTACGGAGCTGGGAGCTCCTCTCTATCTCTCCAGGGCTTTAACAGGTTGACATGATAGATCCTTCACTCGGTCGACGCATTGGGCTGTTTCACCAAATAGTCGACGCAGTCCTTTCTCTCCTTAACCTCGTAAGGCCCTTGCCAGTGAGCGCAGCAGCTTCGAAAGTGGGAGGTCGGGACGAGCACCATAACTCGTCCCCGGGCGAACTCCCTGAGGACGGAGTTGCGGTTGTAACACCGGCCTGCGCTGCTTGCGCGCAGTCACGCGCTCTTTTAGGAGGGGCCTGATCTTTGTGAGTCGGTCGCGAAGGCGCCACATACTCCAAAATGTTAGAGGAGGGAAGAGCCTCGCCTCCCAGCCTTCTTTAGGATGTCGAGGATTCCCCGGGTTGTCGCCGTATAGTAATTCAAAGGGGAGAAGCCTGTAGAGGCCTGGGGTACCTCCCGTAGGCAAAAGCACGAGCGGGAGGAGCTGGTCCCAGTTCCTGCCGCCCCGCTGACTACCTTGCGGAGCATCTGCTTAAGCGCCTGATTAAACGCTCACCAACCCGCCAGTTTGCGGGTGATAGACTGACGCTTTCAGGTGCTTTATCTGCAGTAATTTGGCTACCTCCTTGAACGTATCCGAAGTGAAGGGCGCCCTGGTCCGTGAGGACCTCCTTGGGTATGCCCACGCTGAAAAACAATTAACCAGTTCCCGCGATGCTTTTAGTATTAGCGAGCGCAGGGGAACCGCTCTGGGTACCGGGTGGCATAGTCCACCATGACTAGGATATACTTGTGGCCACGGGTTGAGGGCTCCAGGGTCCCACCAAATCGACCCCTATCCTTTCAAAGGGGATGTCCACGAGGGGAATAGGGACTAGAGGAGCACGGTCCCTCCTAGGAATCTGGCTGGTCTGGCACCTGACAGGATTGACAGAACCGCCGACCTCCTCATTGATCCCAGGCCAGTAAAAGCGGAGCTTAATCCTTCCAGTGTTTTTCGCCCCGAGGTGGGCCTAGGAGGTGAGCATGTGCCAACTCGCATATCTCCGCCGGAAGGTACGCTGAATTAGCAACAACTTCGCACCTCGCCTCATGGGTAGCCACCGGTACAACAGATCATTCTCAAGGACAAAGAAGGGTTCCCGCGTGTGGATCCGTCCGCTGTTGAGCTGTTAGGCAGAACGACGCGATTCCGGCAAAGCGCAGGGAGTCATCATTCCACTGCTCCTCTTAAAGGAGGCGGCGTGGACCGAAATTGATGGTCCAGGCCGAGAGGGTCTTGGGGCCTGGGCCCGAAGAGTTCCCTGGCTAGTCCCTTCTCCGCGGAATCTTCCGGTCAAGGTCCGTAGCCACGAAAGGTCCCCGAGACACCAGCCATAGGGCCTGCCCTTGTGCACGGCGTGAGGCCGCGGAGGGGTGCCTTTTCCCTCATAACAAGATCCAACGAGGCCCCGGAGCGCGAATGGCTTACCGCTGATTCTTTTAGACCAGTCTTGTCCCAAATCACTGGGAAGGGGGTCAGGTAACACAGCCACCGCCATTTGATTGGTTCCCCTTCCAGGTGACATAGCAGTGAGCTGAACGATATGACCTAGTCCCCCATGCACACAGGTAACCAACAAATGCTGTTTTAACCACTGTTGCGGTAAGACAAAACGGCGACAACAATGGTAATGTTGCTGCCGGAATCAAACAAAGCCACCACGGCGTGCCCATTTAGCAACACCACTCCCGATTCGACTCGCCAAGGGATGCGGCGGGTACAATACCTCTCCGATGATGTCCAGCTGCAGTCCATAGGCTCCGGGCGCGTGTGATGGGGCAGTTTGGCAGCAGGTGACCGGTCTCGCCACACTTGAAACAGCGCGGCGGACCCGCCTCTCTGGCTCTGGCTGGCGCTTCTGCAGCGCTGGCCGAGGCTCGGGTGGCCGCCCGCCCCTGCCGGTTCCCGCAGCAGGCTTTTCTGACCCCCAAGTCGGAGGACCGCCAACTGACGCTCCAGGACGCCGAGGAGGCCCGACATGTTCTGATAGGCGTGTCCCCGACCTGCTGGGCGAGGGAACTGGGCATCGATTGACCAGGCCTTCACAGGCCACCCGCCGACCACTTTCCGCCTGCCGGGCTCTCTGGCCGTAGCCAGCGCCCATCTTGCCCCAGAACTCAACGCCTGGGCGCGAAGGGCTTTTCGGGTCAAAGACCCAGTTCCGCCATTCGCCGCCTGCTGGCCCGGCTAATGCCGTAGCGGGCCAGTATTTCGGGCTTGAGGAGGTCGTAATTAGCGCCTCCTCCTCAGGGAGGTCATAATAGGCCCGCAGCGCTGGTCCTTCAGGTATGGCGCCAAGATGGACGCCACTGACCGCTGCCACTCGCTCCGGTGGCCCCCCTCAAACATGCCCAGGTAGGCATCGACGCCCTCCGGGGCCCATCGGACCATAGGATGAGGCGGCTGCCTGGGCGGGTCTGGGTCGCCTGCTGGGCTTCCACTAACCTGGCCTCGTGGCCTCCAGCTCCCGGTGGTGGCGGCTTGCGCGCTGCAGGCCTGGAGCTGGTCATTCATTCCTGCAGCACGTGTTGAGGTCCTGTCCCTCCGCCATTCCGGGATCTCTATCCTGCCGACTACGCCACTTGTAAAGGACCGAGGAGACAGTAGCAAGGGTTGGGGTTTTCCGCCCCGTATATTGTAAATACAACAAAAACAGGTCAAAATTATAAACAAACAGTTCATATCGCGACGCCACTCCTGGCGCCGCGCCATTTTATTGGGGAGGAGCCGGAAGTGGAGGGAATGTCGGAAGGACCGCAAGGGAGGATGGGAAGGATGACGCCAGGGCAAGATGGCGGAGGAAGGGCGGAAGTATCGCGACTGCGTCAATCCAGGCCTATGGTGCAGGAAGGTCTTTTTTCTATGAGGAAGCAGAGGGAGAAAGTTAATACCCACCATTCCCTGGCGCTAATGGTTTCCCAGGTGCTATCGAATCAATCCATGCCTCCTACTACTGCAGTATGTGACAATATATATATATATATACACATACATATATATACATATATATACACATATACATATATACATACATACATACATATATACATATATATACACACACATATATACATATATATACATACATATATATATATATATATATATATACACACATATATATATACTATGGGGTGCCAAACCGGCAAATACATTGATTTTCTGAATATATAAAGTCAAAACTTGAATATATAAAGTCATTCCCGAATATATAAAGTCATAACCTAAGTATATAAAGTCAGCATTGGAATATTTAAAGTCAAAACGAATATATATAAAGTCAGCCGGAATATATAACGGAGCGCTGGAATATATAAAGTCAAAACTTGAATATATAAAGTCATTCCCGAATATATAAAGTCAAACCCTGAGTATATAAAGTCAGCGTTGGAATATTTAAAGTCAAAACTTTAATATATAAAGACAGCGTATATATTCGGGAATGGCTATATATTATAGCGCTGACTTTATATATTCAAGTTTTGACTTCATATATTCAGAAAAATGTTTTGACTTTATATATACCGACGCTGACTTTATATATTCAAGTTTTGACTTTACATATTCTGACGCCGACTTTATATATTCAGAAAATGTATCTGCCTGTTTGGCACCCCATAATATGCATATCTACATATATATATATATATATATATATATATATATATATATATATATATATATATATATATATATATATATATAAAACCGCTCTTTGTCTCATCCCTCACCTAGGACCAGTTTGCCTTGGGCTCCTAGGATCATTGGGACACGCAAACCCCTCCACCACGATAAGGTGACGGTTCAAGGAGGAGAACGGTTCAACAAACCTCCAATGATGAGCTTAAACCTTTGGGACGACGCTTTCCCTTGCCCGGACGCGGGTCACCGGGCCCCCCTCTGGAGCCAGGCCTGGAGGTGGGGCTCGATGGCGAGCGCCTGGTGGCCGGGCCTGCACCCATGGGCTGGTCGGGGCACAGCCCAAGAGGTAACGGAGTCCTCCTCCCCATGGGCTCACCACCTATGGGAGGGGCCAAGGAGGTTGGGTGCAGTGTGAGTTAGTGGTGGCGGCGGCGCAACCTTGGCTGGCGGTCTGATCCTCGGCTACAGAAACTGGCTCTTGGGACATGGAATGTCACCTCTGAAGGGGAAGGAGCCTGAGCTAGTGCGCCAGGTTGAGAGGCTCGGCCAGATATAGTCGGATTCCACCTCGCACGCACAGCTTGGACTCTGGAATCAATCTTCTTGAGAGGGGCTGGACTCTCTACCACTCTGGAGTTGCCCCGTGAGAGGTATAGAGCAGGTGTGGGCATACCTATAATCCCCGACTCAGAGCCTGTGCATTGGGGTTTACCCCGGTGAACGAGAGGGTGGCCTCCCTCCGCCTTCGGGTGGGGGGAAGGGTCCTGACTGTTGTTTGTGCGTATACACCGAACAGCAGTTTGGAGTATCCACCCTTTTGGAGTCTCTGGAGGGGTTGCTAGATGGCATACCTTCTGGGATTCCCTCTGCTGGGAGACTTCAATGCTCACGTGGCAATGACAGTGGAGACCTGGAAGGGCATGATTGGGAGGAATGGCCCCCGATCTGAACCCTCGAGCGGTGTTTTGTTATTGGACTTCTGTGCTCGTCATGGATTGTCCATAATGAACACCATGTTCAAGCATAAGGGTGTTCATATGTGCACTTGGCACCAGGACACCCTAGGCCTCAGGTCGAAGGATCGAAAGAACAGATCGCTAATACAAGCGGCTGAAATGAGCTCTCCGCAGGGTGTCTGGGCTTTCCTTAAAGATAGGGTGAGAAGCTCAGCCATCCGGGAGGGGCTCAGAGTAGAGCCGCTGCTCCTCCGTCGATCGAGAGGAGTCAGATGAGGTGGCTCGCATCTGATCAGGATGCCTCCTGGACGCCTCCCCTGGTGAGGTGTTCCGGCACGCTCAACCGGGAGGAGGCCCGGGAAGACCCAGGACACGCTGAGGGACAATGTCTCCGGCTGGCCTGGGAACGCCTTTGGGATTCTCCCGGAAGAGCTGGAAGAAGTGGCCAGGAAGAGGGAAGTCTGGGCCTCTGCTTGCTGCTACCCCCGCGACCCGACCTCGGATGATCGATTTTGTGGTCATGTCGCCGGACTTGGCGGCCATATGTCTTGGACATATGTCAGATGAGGTGGCTCGGGCATCTGATCAGGATGCCTCCTGGACACCTCTCTGGTGAGGTGTTCCGGGCACGTCCAACCGGGAGGAGGCCCCGGGGAAGACCCAGGACACGCTGGAGGGACTATGTCTCCCGGCTGGCCTGGGAACGCCTTGGGATTCTCCTGGAAGAGCTGGAAGAAGTGGCCGGGGAGAGGGAAGTCTGGGCCTCTCTGCTTAAGCTGCTACCCCCGCGACCCGACCTCGGATGATCGACTTTGTGGTCATGTCGTCGGACTTGAGGCCATATGTCTTGGACACTCGGGTGAAGAGAGGGCTGAGATGTCAACTGATCACCACCTGGTGGTGAGTTGGCTTCATTGGAGGGGGAAGATGCCGGTCAAGCCTGGTAGGCCCAAACGTGTTGTGAGGGTCTGCTGGGAATGGCTGGCAGAGGCCCCTGTCAGAAGAAGCTTCAACTCCCACCTCCGGCAGAACTTCAACCACGTCCCGAGGTAGGTGGGGACATTGAGTCCAATGGGCCATGTTCTGCGGCTCTATTGTTGAGGCGGCTGACCGGAGCTGTGGCCGCAAGGTGGTCGGTGCCTCGTCGTGGCGGCAATCCCCAACCCTGCTGGTGGACACCAGCAGTGAGGGATGCCGTCAAGCTGAAGAAGGAGTCCTATAGAACTTTTTTGTCCTGTGGGTCTCTGGAGGCAGCTGATAGGTACCGGCAGGCCAAGCGGAACGCTGGCTTTGGTTGTTGCTGAGGCAAAAACTTCGGGCATGGGAGGAGTTTGGAGAGGCCATGGAGAAATCGACTTTGGCGGACGGCTTCGAGGAGATTCTGGTCCACCGTCCGGCGTCTCAGGAGGGGGAAGCAGTGCAGTGTTAACACCGTATATGGTGGGGATGGTGCGCTGCTGACCTTGACTCGGGACGTTGTGGGTCGGTGGGAGGAATACTTTGAAGACCTCCTCAATCCCACTAACATGCCTCCCAATGAGGAAGCAGAGCCTGGGGACTCTGAGGTGGGCTCTCCCATCTCTGGGACTGAAGTCACTGAGGTGGTCAAAAAACTCCTTGGTGGCAGGCCCCCCGGGGTGGATGAGATACGCCGGAGTTCCATAGGTTCTGGATGTTGTAGGACTGTCTTGGTTGACACGTCTCTGCAACATCGCATGGACATCGGGGACAGTGCCTCTGGATTGGCAGACCGGGGTGGTGGTCTCCCTCTTTGAAAAGGGGGACCGGAGGGTGTGTTCCAACTATAGAGGGATCACACCTCAGCCTCCCCTGGAAAAGTCTATTGAGGGGTTCTGGAGAGGAGGGTCCGTCGGATAGTCGAACCTCAGATTCAGGAGGAACAGTGTGGTTTTCTGTCCTGGTCGGAACAGTGGACCAGCTCTTCACCCTTAGCAGAGTCCTGGAGGGTGCATGGGAGTTTGCCCGACCGGTCTACATGTGTTTTGTGGACTTGGAAAAGGCATTCGACCGTGTCCCTCGGGGAATCCTGTGGGGGTGCTGGGAGTATGGGGTACGGACCCCTGATAAGAGCTGTTCGGTCTCTGTACAACCGGTGTCAGAGCTTGGTCCACATTGCCGCAGTAAGTGAGCCCATTTCCAGTGAGAGTTGATTCCGGCATGGGGGCTGCTTTGTCACCGATTCTGTTCATAACTTTTATGGACAGAATTACTAAGCGCAGCCAGGGTGTTGAAGGGGTCCGGTTTGGTGGACTCAGGATTGGGTCACTGCTTTTGCAGATGATGTTGTCCTGTTTGCTTCATCAGGCGCGTGATCGCCAGCTCTCTCTGGATCGGTTCGCAGCTGAGTGTGAAGCGGCTGGGATGAGAATCAGCACCTCCAAATTCAGAGCATGGTCCTCAGCTGGAAAGGGTGGAGTGCCCTCTCAGGGTTGGAGGAGATCCTGCCCCAAGTGGAGGAGTTCAAGTATCTGGGGGTCTTGTTCACGAAAGTGAGGGAAGAATGGGGCGTGAGATCGACAGGCGGTCGGTCGCGGCATCCGCAGTGATGCGGGCTCTGCATCGGTCCGTCGTGGTGAAAAGGAGCTGAGCCGTAAGGCAAAGCTCTCAATTTACCAGTCGATCTACGCTCCTATCCTCACCTATGGTCATGAGCTATGGGTAGTGACCGAAAAGAGCGAGATCGCGAATACAAGCGGCTGAAATGAGTTTCCTCTGCAGGGTGTCTGGGCTTTCCCTTAAAGATAGGGGTGAGAAGCTCAGTCATCTGGGAGGGCTCAGAGTAGAGCCGCTGCTCCTCGCATCGAGAGGAGTCAGATGAGGTGGCTCGGGCATCTGATCAGGATGCCTCCTGGACGCCTCCCTGGTGAGGTGTTCGAGGCACGCCCAACCGGGAGGAGGCCCCGGGTAGACCCAGGACACGCGCTGGAGGGACTATGTCTCCCGGCTGGCCTGGGAAGCTTTGGGATTCTCCCAGAAGAGCTGGAAGAAGTGGCCAGGAGAGGAAGTCTGGGCCTCTCTGCTTAGCTGCTACCCCCACCCGACCTCGGATAAGCGGAAGAGGATGGATGGATGGATGGATATATATATATATATATATATATATATATATATATATATATATATATATATATATATATATATATATATATACACACATACATACATACATATACAGTATATATATACATATCTACAGATATATATACTGTATATAGCAAAATCCCAGCGCATGGCAGCGACAAAGAACTGCTTTTAAATTTTTATTACGAAGAAATGAAAACATTTTAAACTGAGGGAAAATATACCAATAACTATCTGTTAAGGATCTCTTTGTATACCACATTGTCAGTTCAGCAGTCCGGTTGTAATATGACCAAGCTGTGCACTGAGATTACTTTTGAGAATGCAACGTATAGTTTTGTCCAGGAGGAAAGCAATATTGCCTCAATCAATGGCAACCTTTTGTAGGGTCTGTCCTTGAGACTTATTGTCATCGTGTGAAGCAGAGCCTTACTGGAAATTTGAGGCATTTGAATTGAAATGGGAGATCAGAGGCTATACGTGATGCGAGGAATACATTCAGAGTGTGGCTCTGCTGTTTTTGTGTAGCTGCCTTCACACAGCTTCTCTGCTGCTTTATAAACGAACACCATATAAGAAAGTCGTTTCTCCTTGCTTCGCGGTTCTGTACTGTTTTATTGTTCGTTTATTACGATTCTTATAGTTATTGTGTAGCTATTCGAGACTTACTTTACTGTTCAGGTACCCATTTCCTTTATTTAATCCGTGGCTTGTACGCTATTTTTTGTTCGTTTATTATGATTATAGATGTTTATTGATTTCCTTCTTTAGCTGACTGCCTGCTCATATAAGACACTCCGCTGGTTTTTTGTGAAACAACCTTTACACAGCTTCTCCGCTGTTTTATAAACTAGCGACATATACTGTAAAGCCATCCATTTTCCTTGCTTTGCCAAGGAAGTAAGCCTTTATTTAATCCACGGGTTTTCCGCTGTTTTATTGTTTGTTTATTACGATTATTATAGTTCTCTTTATATATCACGTTGTCAGTTCAGCACTCTGGTTGTAATATGACGAAGCTGCGCGAGCTCGCTCTTGAGAATGCAACATATAGTTGTCCAGGAGAAAAACAATCTTGCCTGAAATCAATGGCAACCTTTTGTTGGGTCTGTCCCTGAGACTTATTACTTGTCATTGCGCAGCAGAGCCTTACTGGAAACTGGAAGCATCTGAATTGAAATGGGAGATCAGAGTGTAACGGGGATGCGAGGAATACATTGAGTGTGGAGAAACTCTAGAGACAGCGTGTGTATTAACTTGTGGATTTTTCTGTGAGTATTTGGTGGCAGCTTGACGAAGTTGCTTCTGCAAGACCGTGTTAGCTGTGGAGCTGAACTCGGAGCATATTCTTTTCCCACCTTGTCAATTGTGTAATGCGTTTTTTGAATAGGTTTGATGCATGGAAGTGATCACTCGCACTGCGTCAGTTCACGTGAGCTGCTCTCTTGTGTGATGTTGCGATGTCCATGGCTTTATTTAATGTTAGCTAAGACCCGACCATTGATAGATATATATACTGTATATAGCAAAAATCCCCTGCGCTTCGCAGCGACGAAGAACTGCTTTTAAATTTTTATTAAGAAGAAAAGAAAACCTTTTTAAACTGAGGGAAAATATACCAATAACTATCTGTTAAGGATCTCTTTGTATACCACATTGTCAGTTCAGCAGTCCGGTTGTAATATGACCAAGCTGTGCACTGAGATTACTTTGAGAATGCAAGCATTATAGTTTTGTCCAGGAGGAAAGCAATATTGCCTCAATCAATGGCAACCTTTTGTAGGGTCTGTCCTTGAGACTTATTGTCATCGTGAAGCAGAGCCTTACTGGAAATTTGAGGCATTTGAATTGAAATGGGAGATCAGAGGCTATAGTGGTAATGCGAGGAATACATTCAGAGTGTGGCTCTGCTGTTTTTGTGTAGCTGCCTTCACACAGCTTCTCTGCTGCTTTATAAACTGAACACCATATAAGAAAGTCGTTTCTCCTTGCTTCGGGTTCTGTACTGTTTATTGTTCGCTTATTACGATTCTTATAGTTATTGTGTAGCTATTGAGACTTACTTTACTGTTCAGGTACCCATTTCCTTTATTTAATCCATTGTATGCATGCTATTTTTGTTAGCTTATTATGATTATAGATGTTTATTGATTTCCTTCTTTAGCTGACTGCCTGCTCATATAAGACACTCCGCTGGTTTTGTGAAGCAACCTTTACACAGCTTCTCCGCTGTTTTATAAACGAACGACATATACTGTAAAGCCATCCATTTTCCTTGCTTTGCCAAGGAAGCCTTTTATTTAATCCACGGGTTTTCCGCTGTTTTATTGTTTGTTTATTACGATTATTATAGTTCTCTTTATATATCACGTTGTCAGTTCAGCACTCTGGTTGTAATATGGCCGAAGCTCGCGAGCTTCGCTCTTGAGAATGCAACATATAGTTGTCAGGAGAAAACAATCTTGCCTGAAATCAATGGCAACCTTTTGTTGGGTCTGTCCTGAGACTATTACTTGTCATTGCGCAGCAGAGCCTTACTGGAAACTGGAAGCATCTGAATTGAAATGGGAGATCAGAGGGTGTAACGGGATGCGAGGGAATACATTGAGTGTGGAGAAACTCTAGAGACAAGCGTGTGTATTAACTTGTGGATTTTTCTGTGAGTATTTGGTGGCAGCTTGACGAAGTTGCTTCTGCAAGACCGTGTTAGCTGTGGAGCTGAACTCAGGTATATTCTTTTCCCACCTTGTCAATGTGTAATGCGTTTTTTGAATAGGTTTGATGCATGGAAGTGATCACTGCACTCGTCCAGTTCGCGTGAGCTGCTCTCTTGTGTGTGATGTTGCGATGTCCATGGCTTTTATTTAATGTTAGCTAAGACCCGACACTTATTAGTATGATGTCCCGCTCAAC
>NW_024381543.1:0-7056 GCF_016835505.1 Polypterus senegalus
AGAAAATGAGAGTACACCTTATGAGAAGGATTTAGGAGTCATAGTGGACTCCAAGCTATCAACTTCCCAACAGTGTTCAGAAGCCATTAAGAAGGCTAACAGAATGTTAGGTTATATATACGATCTGTGAGTACAAGTCAAGGAGGTTATGCTCAACCTTAATAATGCACTGATGTGGCCTCATCTTGAGTACTGTGTGCAGTTTTGGTCTCCAGGCTACAAAAGGACATAGCAGCACTAGAAAGGTCCAGAGAAGAGTGACTAGGCTGATTCCAGGTCTACATGATACATGAATTATGAGGAAAGATTAAAAGAGCTGAGCCTTTACAGTTTAAGCAAAGAAGATTAAGAGGTGACATGATTGAAGTGTTTAAAATTATGAAGGGAAATAGTACAGTAGATCGAGACTGGTATTTTAAAATGAGCTCATCAAGAACAGGGGACACAGTTGGAAACTTGTTAAGGGTAAATTTCGCACAAACATTAGGGAAGTTTTTCTTTACACACAAAGAGCGATAGACACTTGCAATAAGCTACCAAGTAGTGTGGTAGACAGTAAGGCGTCAGGGACTTTCAAAACTCAACTTGAAGTTTTCTAGGAGGAAACAAGTGGATAGGACTGGCGAGCTTTGTTGGGCTGAATGGCCTGTTCTCGCTCTAGATTGTTCTAATGTTCTATATATATATATGTATATATATATATATATATATATATATATATATATATATATATATGTATATATATATATATATATATATATATATATATATATATATATATATATAGCAGAATATATATCAGATATATACACTAGTGCCATGAGAAGTAGTGTGTTAAACAAGTTATGAAAAAGAAATGGAAACATTTTTAAAATAACGTAACATGATTGTTAAAGTAATTGTTTTGTCATTGATATGAGAGTTGTTCTCATATCTATATATATAGCAAAATACCCGCGCTTGGCAGCAGAGAAGTAAAAAGAAAAAGAAACATTTTAATAATAACGTAACATGATTGACAATGTGATTGTTTTGTCATTGTCATGAGTGTTGCTGGCATATACAGTGGTGTGAAAACTATTTGCCCCTTCCTGATTTCTTATTCTTTTGCATGTTTGTCACACAAAATGTTTCTGATCATCAAACACAGTTAACCATTAGTCAAATATAACACAAGTAAACACAAAATGCAGTTTTTAAATGATGGTTTTTATTATTTAGGGAGAAAAAAATCCAAACCTACATGGCCCTGTGTGAAAAAGTAATTGCCCCTGAACCCTAATAACTGGTTGGGCCACCCTTAGCGGCAATCAAGCGTTTGCGATAACTTGCAGTGAGTCTTTTACAGCACTCTGGAGGAATTTTGGCCCACTCATCTTTGCAGAATTGTTGTAATTCAGCTTAATTAGAGAGTTTTCTAGCATGAACCGCCTTTTTAAGGTCATGCCATAGCATCTCAATTGGATTCAGGTCAGGACTTTGACTAGGCCACTCCAAAGTCTTCATTTTGTTTTTCTTCAGCCATTCAGAGGTGGATTTGCTGGTGTGTTTTGATTCATTGTCCTGTTGCAGCACCCAAGATCGCTTCAGCTTGAGTTGACGAACAGATGGCCGGACATTCTCCTTCAGGATTTTTTGGTAGACAGTAGAATTCATGGTTCCATCTATCACAGCAAGCCTTCCAGGTCCTGAAGCAGCAAAACAACCCCAGACCATCCCACTACCACCACCATATTTTACTGTTGGTATGATGTTCTTTTTCTGAAATGCTGTGTTCCTTTTACGCCAGATGTAACGGGACATTTGCCTTCCAAAAAGTTCAACTTTTGTCTCATCAGTCCACAAGGTATTTACCCAAAAGTCTTGGCAATCATTGAGATGTTTCTTAGCAAAATTGAGACGAGCCCTAATGTTCTTTTTGCTTAACAGTGGTTTCTCTGGTGTCCAAAAGCTTTAGAAATGGCTTTATAACCTTCACCAGACTGATAGATCTCAATTACTTCTGTTCTCATTTGTTCCTGAATTTCTTTGGATCTTCGCATAATGTCTAGCTTTTGAGGTGCTTTTGCTCTACTTCTCTGTGTCAGGCAGCTCCTATTTAAGTGATTTCTTGATTGAAACAGGTGTGGCAGTAATGAGGCCTGGGGGTGGTTACGGAAATTGAACTCAGGTGTGATACACCACAGTTAGGTTATTTTTAACAAGGGGGCAATTACTTTTTCACACAGGGTCATGTAGGTTTGGATTTTTTTTCTCCCTAAACAATAAACACCATCATTTAAAAACTGCATTTTGTGTTTACTTGTGTTATATTTGACTAATGGTTAAATGTGTTTTGATGATCAGAAACATTTTGTGTGAAAAACATGCAAAAGAATAAAAATCAGGAAGGGGCAAATAGTTTTTCCACACCACTGTATATATATGTATATACACACACACATATACTATGGGGTGCCAAACAGGCAAATAAATTGATTTTGTGAATATATAAAGTCTGCGTCAGAATATATAAAGTCAAAACTTGAATATATATAAAGTCATTCCCGAATATATAAAGTCAAAACTTGAATATATAAAGTCAGCGTCAGAATTTATAAAGTCATTCCTGATTATATAAAGTCAACTTCGGAGTATATAAACTCATTCCTGAATATATAAAGTCAAAGTCAAAATCTATTGATTGAAACGACTCTGAACTGAACTAAGTGAACAAAAACATATTCAGAAAAATAAATTAAAAAAACACTGTTCGGTTAATGTTTTGAAAATGATGCATGTGCCCTGTCCAGGATTGGCTTCTGCCTTGCGCCCAGTGTTGGCTGGGATTAGTTCCAGCAGACCCCCGTGACCCTGTGGTCGGATTCAATGGGTTGGGAAATGGATGGATATTCCAGCGCTTACTTTATATATTCCGACTCTGACTTTATACATTGAAGTTTTGACTTTATATATTGCAGCGCTTAATTTATATATTCCGACGCTGACTTTATATATTCCAGTTTTGACTTTATATATATACCGACGCTGACTTTATATATTCAAGCTTTGACTTTATTTATTCAGACAGTGACTTTATATAATCAAGTTTTGACTTTATATAGTTAAATGTAGTCATCATTGCATTACTTTTTCTTTACCATAGAAATTAAAAGACTATATTCAACTTGCATTCCTAAAAAAGATATTTCTGGCGACTAAATAGAACCTACTTATATCGAAATTCGAGCTATTGAGCTGTCGCCTTCCTGCCTGAATAAGTCACCTAAGCCCTCTTACTTTTTACCATTCATTTAATCATGGCTAGTAGAGGAAAAATTATAAAATGGAAGGAGGATTACACTGAGTATGGCTTTACCAAAACAATTATTGATGGTGAATCGATTATTCATAAAGCTTCAATTGGTGATCTGTTTTTCTGTGTTAACCTCATATTTTTTCATACTTCTCCTCAAACCAAGGGGGTGCGAGGTTAAAATGAATCGGGAAGCGCTGATCAATGTAATCGGTGTACCAGGAAATCATGCATTGATAGAAGTTCCCCTTTGCTTGGAATGCAAATTGTGATTAAATGCATGATTTTTTTAACGCGTTATGGACCACATATATCGAAGCTTCTCAGCTGTGCTTGTGCTAAGAAAAGTAAACATTTTAAAATATGTAACACGATTGTCAATATAACCTTTTGTAAGTAGTGCCTGGAGGATTCAGTGTGGAGAAACCCAGAGACAGTGTGTGTATTAACTTGTGGATAGGATTACACTGTGTATGGCTTTACCAAAACAATTATTGATGGCGAATCGATTATTCATAAAGCTTCAATTGGTTTTCTATTTTTCTGTGTTAACGTCATATTTTTTCATAATTCTTCTCAAACCAAGGGTGTGCGAGGGTAAAATGAATCGGAAGCTGCTGAACAATGTAAATCGATTGTACCATGAAATCATACATTGACATAAGTTCCCCTTCGTTTGTATTGCAAAGTGTGATTAAGTGGGTGATTTTTGATGTGTTGTGGAGCACATGCATCAAAGCTTCTCAGCTGTGCTTGTGCTAAGAAAAGGAAACATTTTAAAATAATGTAATAAGATTGTCAGTGTAACCTTTTGTAAGTAGAGCATGGAGGATTCAGTGTGGAAAAACTGTAGAGAGAGTGTGTATTAACTTGTGGATTTTTCTGTGAGTATTTGGTGGCAGTGCCACAAAGTTAAACTTCGTGAACACTGCGTGGTGTTAGCTGAGCTAAGCTCAGAGCGCAATAGGGTTAATGGGAGGGAGATGATGATGTGACTCCCCACCGCCTTAACTGTCAGCACCCCATAAACATAGTCTCGCGAATTTGCCTAAGCACAGCCCTTCCGCGTGCAATTTTGTAACTTAGTTACAAAGTGATCAAAACTCGCGTTTATATCCCGCGTCCTCTCATATTAAACTTGCATGCCGCATTACCCGTGGGCATGACAAAGCGCCAGCTGCCAGCCTGTCTATGAACTTAATTTAAACTTTAGGTTTACACCTTGCTTTGTTTCCTAAGTAGCAGCACTCATGAATATGGTTGTATATGTCATTCGTCAGCTTCTTATTGTTTAAGCTGCCTTCTCAATTGTATAACGCCGCGCTTTCTACAGCGCTTTTTGGAGCTCTTCCTGGTTTTCTTGCATGTGTTGACAATCAGTTCCGCGTGATTACGTGGGAAGCGTGATGATGTCACATGAAACCCCCCGCAATGTTTTCGAGCTCAACTCCATTACAGTAAATGGAGAAAATAGCTTCCAGTTATGACTATTCACGCATTAGAATTTCAAAAGTGAAACCCGCCCAACTTTTGTAAGAAAGCTGTAAGGAATGAGCCTGCCAAATTTCAGCCTTCTACCTACACGGGAACTTGGAGAATTGGTGATGAGTCAGTGAGGGGCTTTGCCTTTATTAGTATATATATATATATATATATATATATATATATATATATATATATATATATATATATATATATATATATATATATATGCCAACAACTCTCATGACAATGACAATACAATTACATTGTCAATCATGTTACGCGATTATTATTAAAATGTTTCCTTTTCTTTTCATTACTTCTTTAACACACTACTGGGCGTTTTGCTAGTATAGAGATATAGATAGATAGATATATACATATAGATATATATATGTATATATGTATGCGTCTATAGAACGTAACATGATTGACAATGTAATTGTTTTGTCATTGTCATGAGTGTTGCTTTAGGCATATATATATATATATATATATATATATATATATATATATATATATATATATACTAGCAAAATACCAGCTTCACTGTGGAGTAGTATTGTTAAAACTTAATGAAAAGAAAAGAAAATGAAATATAACATGATTGTGGCAATGTTTTGTCACCGTTGTGGTGATGAGTGTTGCTTTTCATATATATATATATATATATATATATATATATATATATATACATATACACATATATATATACACACACATATATACATACATATATATATATACTACATATATACACATACATATACAGTACATACACATATATACATACGCACACATATATACACACAAATACATATCTAGATATATACACACACAGCTATTTCTATCAGTGCAATACGCTGCTTGTTAAACGGATAACTCCCGCTCTTAGCAAGTCTGCTGGATATTATGAACTATCGTATTTGTTCAAGTTCTACTGTATTTAAATTTTAAATAGAAGGAATTTTTATTTAGTCGACAGAAATATCTTTGGTAGGAATGGTAAAATAGAAAGGAATATTATTCCTGAATAAATCAACTCAAACCTTAAACAACTGATAATATTTTGCTCTCCATAAAATATATCCTGTCTAAATTATACAAGTTAGAAATAAAGTAAACGTTAAAAGAACAAACATTCAAATTTCTTTACTCTTATGTAATTTTACATAAAAAATAAACTTAGATTTTAAATATCCCAAAAGATATTGCTCTCCATTAAAATATATCCTGTCAAAATTATACAAATTCAAATATGAACATGCTGCATAACAAAACCTGGAAATATAAATAAAATGTGTTCCTTTCAGCCATAACAAATCAAATCATTCAGTTGTCTTTGCTCATATGTCATTTTAGAGCTGGACGCCTGGCATCTTTTTGGCAACAAGTTCGTTTCTGTTTGGTGTGAGGTTCTGTGTTGTGGAGATTCTCAGGATGGATTGCAGGTGCTCATCAGTGAGGCGACTCCTGTGTTCTGTTTTGTTAGTCTTTATCACTGAGAAGAGCTTCTCACACAGATATGGCTACCAAACATGCACAAGGTTCGAGCGCATGTAGACGGACTTTTTGTTCTTCAAAGTCACCAAAGCCGTGCAAACTCAGTGCGCTCAGTTTATCAGCAAAGTAGATTTTGGGAACACCGTTGTGCCGACTTGGTTCAACATTACTTGGCAATAGGGAAAGTGCGGCAAGTTGCACTGGTGCATTTGTGTCTCCCATAAAAGTAGCTTCACTTGAAATCACTTTGTGATTTTGCACGGTAAAACGTCTGCTAAAGTGTCAGATTCTTCTTTAACTCTTCTGCTTTCTGTATCTTGTGCATTGCATTCAGGTCTTTCATGTTATCTTGATGTTTTGTCTCATAGTGCCGTCTTAGATTACATTTTGTAATTTAAGCCACATTAGCTCCACAAATGAGACACACATGTTTACCGGCAATGTCAGTAAACATATTCTCAGCCTCCCATCAGTTTTAAAGGCTCTATGTTCAGAATCACCTTTTCTTTTGGTATCATATGGGATAGCTTCGCAATAACACGCAGCATCATAAGCTAGACTTGATTAACACCGTAAGTGTTCGGCAAGGCAGCTGAAGCGCTGCATTATGGGATCTGTAGTTTATTGTGTTACCAGCGCTAAATATCCCCGCCATTAATAACAATAATATATAAATGATCTGCGTCCGGATGTGGCCTGCGGGCCTTGAGTTTGACACATATGGACTAAATAGAACTTGAAAAGATATATTCTGCTCAGTTCCTACTTTTACCGTC